>NW_011499862.1:379991-401629 GCF_000495115.2 Populus euphratica
TTTTTTAACTTTATCATTTCATATTAAATTGATTCAATATTAAATTTGATAGATTATCTTAATAAATTCAAGCTGAAGTTATTAAGGTTTCAAAATAACATCTTGATATTTCTACACAACTTTATAATGTTTTTTTACCCTTTATAATTTTATTTTATTTTATATTTCTCCTTAAAATTAATGTATTTAAAGTGTGGGTTCGAAAAACAAATTTAACTAGGTACATGCCTCATTAATCTTCATTAATAAATCATAAAGAGAACTCAGAGACAGCTCGGAAGTTCTACTAAAAGATCAAAAAGGTTGAAATCCTCTAACTGTTGATGTGAAATCGGTAATCATAAAGAAATGAGGATGATCCTTGATCGGCTATCCATGTTTGAATGATTAAACTTGAGTTAACTTAAAGAAAATTAAATCACACCAAATCATGCAGCCGACAAACGCTAAGCATAATTAATTATTCGCCACCCTGATGAACGATCTGCATTTCTATTTTTTTATTTTTTTCTCATGCATCTTATAACTCAATATGACTGGCAACCACGTCCACCACCATTACTCCACCTGTTTTTGTTTTCGAAATGTTATTTCCAGCTTTTCTCCAGACATCCTGCGCTGGCTAGTTTTTTAGTTTGGAACAAGATTCTTTTTTCAGACATTATAAAACTTAGCCAGGTCGAATCTTTTGGTTTTAGGAAAAATAAGGAAGATTTGAAATCTTCACTGGAGTTAAAATTATTAGATTAAGACTTGTGATGCGTGATAATGTCATGTTTAATATCAATCAGATCTGACATTTGTCTGTTAGTTTAAAGGAGATTGATATTAAAATTTGATGGAATTAAGGACTAAGATTCAAATGTTAATTTTTAATGTAAGAACAAGGTGAGAGCACTGTCAGCACATTTTTTTAGTTCGTGGACAGAAAAAATTAACCAGCACATACATTTATTCAGATAAATCTAGAATTATATATTTGCTCATATAAATGTTAAAAATCCTATCAAGAAAACTTGAAAACTAGCTTTATAATTTTTCAAATTTATATGGAGTTTAGAATACATATTATAGAGTTTTTTTTTACTGTTTTTCTTCACAAGTTTTTCAATTTCTTTCAAATTAAAAAAAAATACATTAACAATACAATTTTCTTTCTTATATACAAGCAATTTTTAGCAATATGATTTTTTTTGTGTTTTCATATTTAGTTAATATTATAAATTTATACTTTATTATAAATATTTGTTAACTGAAAATAATATATTTTTATAATAGATATTAATTTGAATAAACAAAATTAATATTTCACAATTAGATTATTATAAATAAAAAATATTAAAAATATATTTTTGATTTTTTTATAAAAAACATTTATAATCATGATGTATTTCTAAGTGTAAGAATCAAACTTCATTATAAACAAATGAATACATATTTCAATTTTACTTTGAAAAAAAATAGTTTTCCTAGTGAAACTGACCCTAAAATTTCTTACCACTTCTTATTTTATTGTAGCAAGTTTTAGTAATTATAGCTTACATGCATTGAACTTGAAGATTAGATCAGAGAAGATATCCAAACCAGAAAGCAATAGCATGGAGAAGAGATGGTCTCTCCAAGGAATGACGGCTCTTGTCACTGGTGGAACCAAAGGGATTGGGTAATCATCTCTAATTTTCCTTCTCCTCTTGAACACCTTGCTTCCTTTAGTTCTAGCTCACAGTCATCGCTAGCTTATATATTCCTGATTTTGGGCTCCATTGTATAGACATTTATCAGCTTACCGTTGGAATCAGTCATAACAGCAACACTTGTTTGCTAATGCATTATGAACAGTTATGCTGTTGTGGACGAGTTGGCAGCGCTAGGGGCAATCGTGCATACATGTGCGAGGAACAAAGACCAGCTCAATGAACGCATCCGTGAATGGAATGAGAAGGGTTTTAAAGTTACTGGTTCAGTCTGTGATGTATCCTCTGATGCTGAAAGAGAGAAGCTGATGGAGGAGGTTTCCTCTCGCTTTGATGGTAAACTTAATATCCTTGTGAGTAAAATCCAACTCTGTTTCTTTCTTGTTTCTTAACGCATTCACAGTACTCGAAGAAGGGCTAGTAATATTATGAGGGAAGTTCTACAGGGCCTTTGGTATAAAACAATAGGCATTTTTTATGGGAAAAGAGAACTGCGATTGATAGCTGTTCCAATGATCCTAAGAAAGTTTCAAGGAAAGTGAAAATGAAAACAGTTATTAATATAACTTAATTAAGAACCCTTATTTGTTGTAGCATAAATGCATATAACTTGATTGTGCACAAATAAGTATTGTTTTATTAATTTCAATCAATAGCCTTTTAAACTCTTCCAAATCTCCAGGTAAACAATGCTGGGACAAACATATATAAAGCGACCTTAGATTACACAGCTGAGGATTTCACATCTCTCATGAACACAAACCTTCAATCTGCTTTCCATTTGTCCCAACTTGCACATCCCCTTTTGAAAGCTTCAGGTGCTGGAAAGATTGTCTTCATGTCTTCTATTGGTAGTGTGGTATCTGTAAACACTCAGTATCCTGTGTATTCAGCTTCTAAAGGTACTTAACTACTTCTCTAGACCTGTTTTCTCATTTTAATTTTCCTTCTGTTTCTACTGCAAAACCTTGTTCTCTTAGGACCTGTCATGACATGTATACTGCAGGTGCAATGAACCAACTTACAAGGAATTTGGCGTGCGAATGGGCTAAGGACAATATAAGGGTTAACGCAGTTGCTCCCTGGTTCATACGAACTCCTCTCACAACACCTGTACAACATTCTACAAACTCACGAGTTCTCTAATTAATGTTTGATCTCCTTTCTACATGTTTTTCCCATTCAATTCTCATTGCACAAGTGCAACAACATAGGTGGATTGTTCTGAACTAACGCGAGACGCTCAGTTCAGCAATATGATTATCTTATCGAACATTTTTATTGCTTCAGTTCTGCAATAATCAGTCTTAGGAGCTAGGTGAATTAGATTAATTAACGTCAGCAACACATTTGTTATTATCAAGCTAGTTTTTCTGTGATCATGAGTTATCTAATGCTTTTCCTTAACCATTCAGAGTCTGGATGATGAGAACATTCTGAAGGAGGTTTTCAATCGAACCCCCATGAAACGCGTTGGGGAACCAGGGGAGGTCTCATCTGTTGTCGCCTTTCTATGCTTGCCTGCACCAGGTTTCTTAACAGGACAAGTCATATGCATTGATGGAGGGATGTCAGTGAATGGCTTTTCCATGGGTTGAAAATCAGCTGCTCTGAGGCGTGAATTCATCTACTTGTAGGATTGAATAAGACAGTCTTATTGCCCTTTGATGATGTTTTTAACTATCCTGCCAAATAAGAGGATTGTCTCAACCTCTCAATGACTTGGAGCTAATTTAATATTATTTATTTGAGTGTTTTCCATGGTCAATAAACTATTTTTTCAATTAATATTGTCTTTGATGATGTTGTGAACTGTCCGGTCATATAAGAGGATTTTTTCAGCCTCTCAATGATGACTTGAAGCCAATTTAATATTATTTATTTGGGTGTTTTTAATGATCAATAAACTATCATTTCCATTAATACTAGTTTATTTTCAAAGAATATGGGAAGATTGGATGCAACTTTAAATTAGTCGGGTCATTTGACTCCACTACTGCAATTTAAATTTTACAACATTTATACATGAAATTAGTAATATAGGTATTTAGATTAACTTGCTGTATATTGATTAATTTTATGAATTTTAAAATTAATAATTATATAAGTCTTTAATTATTGAGATTTATAAAACTTGAATTTATGATTTTTAAAGAGCAAATCTAGAATTTTATTAGTTGAATTAAGATAGTGAATGAGTTGATTTTTTTTTCAAATACAAACTTGGATAGATATGATATGTTGATATGTTTTTTTATATAAAAAAAATTAAATATAAATTAAAAAGTTTATTTAACATTCAATAATTATCTATGTAAACAAATAAATAAAATATTTGTTAACAGTAATTAAAATAAAAATTAGAAAAATTAAGAGATGAATATAGATCTTACAAAATAAGATATTTACTCGATTGTTTTTACTTAATTTATTTATTAAAACCAATAAAAAATAATATAAATAAATAAACATATAAAACTAGGTGTATAAAATAAAAAACAAAATGCATGGCCAACAATATTAAAAATATTATTTCAAAATAACTATTTTTTTATGAACAAAGCTTATATGTATAAAATGAAATAAAAATATGCAAAAAAATAAAATACAAAACAAAATAATTTTTTTAAAAAAAACCTCTATCTAAAAAAAGCTTGGAAAACCTGTAGTATAGGTAATGAGATATGGATAAACTAATAGAAAAGAAATTGAAGGTAACAAAAAATCTATTTTTTAAAATAATATAAAATGATAAAATTAAAAAAAATAAGGAAATTTTTTTTCCTAACCATATTAACTCTTAAAACCTATGACTCATGTTATTAGATTGGAATTATAAAAAATAGAAAAATAGTGAAATCCAATCTTGAACAAATCAAACATCAAAGGATGCAATTGGAAAAAAAAAATCAACCACATAAAAATTTGTAATTAAAAGAATGAGGATGAAAATTGAAATAAAAAATGAATTTGAGGGCATAAAAAAAAATTAATTTGATGGTTAAATTGTGAAGAGAAATTTTTTAACAAAACCAAAAGACAATAAAAAAATGAGGGCTAAATTGAAAAAAATAAAACAACATAAACTTTGATTGAATAATGAAATTGAAAAC
Organism: Populus euphratica; assembly: GCF_000495115.2. Classification (NCBI taxonomy): domain Eukaryota; kingdom Viridiplantae; phylum Streptophyta; class Magnoliopsida; order Malpighiales; family Salicaceae; genus Populus; species Populus euphratica. The sequence continues at coordinate 384,799 of NW_011499862.1, forward strand.
CAATAAAACTTTGACAAAAGAGCCAAGACTAAAAAAATAATAGAAAGAATAAGAATCGAATTAAAAAAAAATAATATATGAAAAATTGTAATTTAAGAATGAAAATAAACAATAAAAAACAAAAAGGACTAAAATTGAGAAATAAAAATAAAAGAGGACATGCATGCACTTTCTCTGGAAGAAAAAAAAAGTATAAAAACAACTACCAACATCAAACTGCTCGTCATTTGTTGTCACGTGCCATGCTAGGAGAAAAAGAAAATAATGGTGCATCTAAGAGCGTGACGGAGGGCAAGGTTTTGTCAGCGAGTGGTGTCACATACACCGATAACCTTTTTGATTTAAAAATTTAAAAAGTAATGTCAAATTATGAAAACATCTCTCATTATCTTGAAAATAATAAATAAACCAACATAAAAAATATTAAAATATCCCTAAATATATAATTTATTTTTTGTCTTTTTTAAAAGCAAAGACATATTTTAACTATAGTCTAAGAAGAGAAAAACAAAAGGAGCTCTTTGTCAATAACTAAATAATTTATGACCTTGGAGTAATGAAGTATACTATTTTAAAGTTTGTGAAAAAATTTCTTCGGTAAACAATTCTAAGTTTTGCTATTCTTAAAGTAGAAAATATTTGTACTGTATAAAAAAATAAAAATAAAAAAGCTAACATACCTTGGCTATTCTTTGAATGACTGAAGAACTTATTGAAAAGACTAAAATATTCCTATATTTTAGGTTTTTAATTTTTTAACTTAAAGATCAAATTATAATTTTATTATAGCAATCAATAATAAACTATGTCTATAGTTATAGTGAAAAATCATGTTTTATATTATTTTTTTGTTAATTTTAGTGGAAGTATTTGCTTATTTTTATCTTATTGGGCTCACTTAAATAATTCTTAAACTCAAGATGGTCAGATTACCTTTTTATTTTCACTTGAAATTACAATATTTTTAAAATTCTTTCCTACCAAGCTTCTTACCCTTTTGTTTTCCCCTAATCGTTATTATCCTTCTTAGACTATTAATTTTGTGAGGTAAGATATCTTTCAAACAAATTTTCTAAGATAATCTCATCCAAAGTTAGAATTTCTTCATAACTCTCTAAAATTTAAACTTTTTAGACTTTCCATGCTATTATCATTATAATTATTTTTTCTTCATTTGCATTTAGGAGTCTGCTTCGCCCTGAACCATGACACTTAGTTTACTCTAAACAAAAAGCCAAAAATTTGAGTAATTAATTGTAAGGAATTAGTTTGATAGTCAAGAAAGTTTGCATCATGAATTCAAATCTTGGGTTAGGATTAAAAAAATTATTAATTGTTTTTTAATACACCAGATCGACGAAGAATATATGCTTTTAAAATCATTACGAGATATTTAATATTGATTAACGAGTAAAATGGTTCAAGAATATTCTTACTGTCAAGAAAATTTAAATCCTTCAAACTACTATCTACTCTCCTTTAGCATCAATCCCGTCCATAGAAAAATGCAAATGAAGAATTATGATGTCGAGATATTTAATATTCATCAAATTTCTTATCTTGAATCTTAATGCAACCCGGAGAAATCGAATTTCAATATTTGCTTTATTTATATTTTTCAAATTGTTCTATCTTTTCGGTAAATAAGAAATAATAATTAAGTTATAGAAATTATTTATTTATTTTCAGTTTTTTTCCTTTTGCTTCTTTTGATTTTTTTTCTTTTAGTTGCTGAAAACTTATCGCTATAACTCAAGTGGTAAACTTAAATTTAATACAATTAAAAATTTGAAAAAAAAAACATAAAAAAAAACTCAAGTGATTACCATGCTTGAGCCAAACTTTTATCAAAGTGCCTAATGCTCAAATCCATCTAAGCGCTGGTCTAATGCTAGGTGTATTGCATAATGCTCTTGGTGTTACTCTTAGTATTAGGCGTGCACCCCAACACCTATATAGGCTTAAACTATCATATTGGAGCCTAATATGCTTAAGCTTATATAATTTATCTAAGCCTATTTTTCATCTTTAATAAGTTTAGGCATTTTACCTGGACCTAACACCCTTTTGACAATTTTTCCAACACTTCATATAAAACTTTTAATATTACATATTATTTTAAGTAGAATATAAATCAAAATATCATAGGAATGATGTCACTCTTTAATCTCTTTTCTCTATAAAAAAACAAGTTTCATGAATCAAAAGTACCTTATACTATCAAAGTATTTAGTTAAGATGTTGTCAATATCTCTCCTTTCTGCAATTTTTGCTTTCTATTTATTGATACTACATAGGTTCAACAATATAAGTTGAATATATTTAAAAGGGAAGTTAAGGATTCTGACATACTATAAGCTGTTGATGGTTTCTACATAGGCTATAAATTGACACAAATTACAATTTATTTATTAGTAGTGCAACAGGATTGGATAGGAGTATCTCTCTCTCTCTCTTTCTATGTTAAAAATAAAAGCATTCTTGTCTACAAATAAGCACCAAGAGAGCAGCAAAGAGAGAGAAAGAGTAGTAGAAGAACAAGAGAGAAAAGGAAAGAAAATGGAGTGGCTACTAAGGGCAGCAGCCTTGCTACAATGTGCAGTAGTATGTGAGGTACAATACAATGAATAGATATGGACTAAAAAATTCTGACTAGGAGATTGAGTTTTAAGCAGAACTAGTGTGACCCCTCCAATATTTTTTGAGAACTAGCTTAGTTGAAAGATTATCCATACGATACTATTTTATATATGTAAGAATTTGTAATGAAACAGGTGAAAACTATTGAAAGAGAAATACAACAAGGGAATAAAGATTGACACCCTATTTTGACTTGGATAAGTGTTCTGAATGGATGAGCTGTTGTCAAACATAAAAACAAAGAATATGGAGAAATTTAGAGAACAAAAATTGCATGAGGACACTTGAAGATAGTATAGGGGTACCCGTAGAATCCAACAAAGTACTTTAATGATATGACATGTGTAAGGAGAAGAAAAGTTCCTACATGAAGCTCAGAACAGAGACTGTGTGACAGATGTACACATGAAGTCTATTGTACTCTTAATGAAAGATAACAGGCGAAGACCTTTCTAATGCATACAAGGATGGAAAGAGAGCTGTTGTGGATGCACCTAATTAAGGAGGAGCAAATGTCTGTGATAAAAGGCGACCGCTGAGGATAAAAGGCCAAGACACCAAAAAGAGTTGGTGTTGGTGGAGCTGTCAAGTACAATGATGAAAGGCGTAGAAGCTCCAAACATAAAAAATAAGATAGTAGATTGTGATTAGTGTATTGCAACTTTCTTTTTCTATGTAATCAATGGTAATGATCTCTCCCAAGTTCATATGGTGGTAGAGAATCTTGGAGCCACTAGAGTCATCCTTGATAAAGGAAGATGAGACCGCTTCATGACGAGCAGAGACACCTCATATAAAAGGAGTAAGGGCCACAATATGAGCCCAGGTTCAGCCGTAACATGATGATAAGTTGAGACACCTTAGAAAAAAAAGATGTGAGGGCTATGATATAAGCTCAAGTTCAAACCGTCTATGAAAGACAAAGACACTTTAGAGAAGGTGTGAGGGTTATGATATGAGCTCAAGTTCAGAATGCCCTAGAGCCGATGTGATGGCTAGATATGAGTGGACAGGTGTATAGCCAATGAAGTGGTTATGATGAGTATGGAGACAAATATAGGATTGACTTTCATGGATATTGCCCTCATGCTAAAGATCAATAAACTAGAAGACATTTATCTTGGACAATAAGTGGATGACTTGTGGAGCATTAAGACATGACTGCTATGTAAAAGTAGAGAACATGCGTAGATTCCTGAAACAAGTTGAATCTTGTTAAGATGGTGAGCTCGGTAATGACATTGTAATACTTGGAGTATGAAAATAGATATGGATTAACCGTTAATAGGCTGCCCACATGGTTAAAGGTGGTGAGCTACTTGGACTCTTAGGATTAAGAGCGAGAGACTCATGGAGAAGTAAGGCGTGGTTCCAAGGGTGGAACAAAGAGCAGACGCAGCTCCTGGATGGGTAGACTATTGAAAAAATGGTAAGCTCGTGATCATATTGAAATACTTAATGATTGTCACATTTAGGAATATCCATTTGAGGGGGTGTTGTAAGCCTTAGTATGAGGCTTAAAGAATCATTTCGGACTGAACATGGTTGATACGCTCAAAGAGGAATGTTGTGTATCCCAAAGACAAGCGTTAACACTTTTCATATGTGATGTGGGAGACCATCTGGTTGAAGTGATCCTTTGGTGTGAGTAAGGGTGTACTTTGGTGACTCTGGCAATTAAAAAGTTTGGTAAGTACCTGTAAACTTGGTCGAAGATGCTCTCAGAATGGTAAATTTGGAAAAGCTACAAGATGCAAGCTTGTGCTGAAAAAATAAGAGGACAATTGCCCCACATAAATGACAAAGTGGGTGATTGTTGGGATATTGCCACTTATTTGGCAACATCAGCAACCCATCTTTTAGAAGAAGATGGTTGCCATTGTCAAGGAAAGAATGCCAACTTGTGAGAGCAAAAATGGGTTACTGGTGTAGCAACCAAAAGTCACAAAGTATATAAAGGTTAGGTGGCCACCATTGTTAAAAAATGAGTAAAAGGAGCTACCATTCTTGTCTATAAATAGACACCAAAAGAGCAGCAACAAGAGAAAGTGCAGTAGAAGAACAAGAGAAAAAAGGAGAGAAAATGGAGTTGCTGCCAAGGGCAGCAACCCTGTTGCAATATGTAATAGTATATGAGAACAATGACAGTTGAGTTTGAGTAAAGTGATCCTCCTCCTCCATATGTGTTGTAATCCTTTCTCTATCTATCTATAATAATATTGACTTCTCCTATGGATGTAGATGATTTATCGAATCATGTTAAATATCATGTCAGTGTATTTAGCCTTCAATTAATGAGCAATTATTACATCATCACTGGTCTGAATCCCCAATAATAATTCTAAGCAAGACTTTCTCCATGTAGATCTCTACCTAGGGGAGTCATAAAAACACGTAGAATCTATTCAGTGTGAGTGTTTATCAGACGATGCAAACAATTGTCTCATGTAACAGGGTATTGTGAGTGTTTATCATCCCTAATTTAAAATGTTAAACGTTCCTATTCATGAGGTTTTCGATCCATGTAAGCATGACTTCCAGATTGAACTTACCAGAGCTTCACAGTACCTCCATGCTATAGTCTTTGCAACTCCAGTTTGTTAATAAAATGCACGAAAAACTCCTTAAGTTCACGGCAGAATAATAAAGATATCAGAAACCTAGCACAATGATTATGACAAACAATGTAATCTTATCAGAAACCTTACCCTACCAATACATATAGAATTACATCTAGCTCTTATTCATCAATCATAAAAATGTTATATTTTTCATGTAACTTCAAATGGAAAATAGCAATCAACTAGCTATTTAAATTGATTTTAAAAAATAGAGATAGTCAAAGTCTTCTACATAATATTTTCCAGCACATTGAAATGATGTTTGAAGCACCAAGCCTAGATCATTGCCATCAACATGCTTATTAGCATAATCACCACCCATTACAGCTTAACTCAAATCAATTGACTACACAAAAACCATGTTAATGCATAGAAAATCCTATACACAAAACCGCATTTATGGCAATCTATTTGGTTTTTGGAAAAACAATGCGAAATTGAAGGAAATCTAAAATGATTCGATCTTTTAGAGAAATGAAACTTGCCTTTTTGTCTATACCTAAAATCTCAATTTATGTTTTCATATGAATAATAACTTGAAAGTTTTTAAGATTAAAAAAAAAAATTTCCTGCGATTTACAAGGAATCCAAGGGAGAGGAGATAAAATAAGAAAAATACAGAGATTAGGACGATAGGCTTGCGTGAAATCATCCAACTTTCAAAGTTTATGGATAGCAGCAAGTCCTTGTGGACCTTATCTTGATGTGATCCAATTGGGGCATTGAGCTCTCTCTCCTCTTTACGTATATATGTCTATATGTGTGTGTTAGTCTATATGTATACAGATGTTACCTTTTTTCCCTAGAGAAACTTTAGTAATTGCATTTATAAAGATTATAAACAGAACTCCCCACCCCCTTCTTCTGCATGTGTGTTGTCGCTACACGACGTCGGGCGACGACTCTATTTTTTGTTTATTTAACAAAAAGATTTTTCTTGATCGAGGAAAATGAAGATTTTATTGAAGTTGTTATCTAGTAATTTGAGGAAACTAGAAATACCAAATTAGACACTAGTCTCAAAGATTGAGGAACTGTGTTAGTTATGATTAAAGAAAGGTAGACACCACCCTTAAAACATCCTTTTGAGAGAAAGGTTGCCCTCATTTGTATATTTTTTTATTTGATTTAAATGCTATTATATTTTAAGCTTATTTCTAATTTTGTTTTTAAAATGGTTAATGTTGATCCCTAAAATAGGAGACACGTTAAAAATGACATCAGTCCCTAAAAATAGAAGACTCGTCTAAAATATTGATGTTTAACCCTAAAAGGAGAGTTACGTCTAAGTTACCAAAAAAACAATGGACATAATCCATATCTTGTATTTAAGCTTTTAACATCGGTCATTTTCTGTAAAGAAAAGAGACGTGTCGACAAACAATATTCGTAGGAGACGCGTCAAAAAAATAAATGACAGCAGTCCCAAAAAATAGGAGACTCGTCAAAAATATTGACGTTTAACCCTAAAAAGGAGAGTTACGTTTGAGTTATCAAAAAGAAATAATAACATTAATCCATATTTAGTATTTAAACTTTTGACATCGGTCCTTTTCTGTAAAAAGAGACATGTCAACAAATAATATTCATTTATAAAATAAAAATTATTTTGATATCATTGAGAAATGAGTATAACCATACTAAAGAATTAGGGTTTTGGACCCACAAATGATAACATGATAAGATGGGTCTTGGAGCCGCGTCGTTATTCCTTTTATAGTTATTTTTGTTTTTTTTTTGTTTTACAACATGCGAGAAAATTTAAAAATACTTGTATATACAAATATGAAAAATACCATTAGGAATAAAAAAAATTACCTGAGTGTTATCGTATAGGTAAAAGACTAAAATACCCTTGAATTTCTCAGAAAATTATAAAAATACCCATGTGGCGCGTGTAGCTCACGCGGGGTCACTATTGGAGGTGATGAAATTTCTTAGTGAGATTTCTAGCCAAAGAATGGTTGATTCTGGTAGATATGAGGGAGAGGATTCTTGTGACGGTGGTTTTGACGACCTTTAATGGCTGATAAGGGAGAATTGTTGGTTTGAAACTTCGGGTGTCGACGAAATCACGGCCTTAAGGTCAACGAAACCTAATGGGGAGGATTAAACATTGAAAATGGCAGGGTTTTTCTTTATAGGAGGCTAGTAGCCTTTATATGGTGGTTCGGAGGCTTTAAACGGCCGGAAATGGAAGATTAGGTGAGAGAGAGGATCACTGACGAAAGGAGAGAGAGTCTGAGGTTTTACTAATATGTGAACGTTAGCATGGTATACAGGTGCATCTGAAGGTTTTGAACCGTTAGATCTCAGATGAACTGATCCATCGGCTGTGATTGGCCTGATCTGCAAGTTGATCAGAGGGTCCAGATGGGCTGATATTTAATCTGGTGTGACATGGTGTACCGAGAGCTAGGTACACCGGGTGACGTGGCACAATAGGATCGAAGAAAAGATTGTTTTAAGGGCTGAGATGGATTTAGATTTTAATCCAGTGTGGCAAGCCCTTTTGTATCCTATTAAATTAAAGATTCAGAACTAAATACTATTAGATCTAATGATTAGGATATTTTTAATATTTTTTAAATTGTTTGTTTTAAATTAATATTATATACACAAAAAAAAAAGTAAAAATAAAAACCTGAATAGTAGCCTCTCTCTTTTCTTTTCTTTTCCCCATCTTCATCCTTTTGTCGAATTGTCATTGGCTATTTATAGCCAAAGACATCAAAATCTAATTGCTTTGCAACGGATATATTTTGAAGAAAAATTTCATTATCAACTACCCCGCCTAACATCAGTATAATTGCTTTGTCTACCATGACAAAAAATTTTGTATTATTCATTTTGTTCTATTATATATAATAATAAATATTTACATAGGTAAAACTAAAAACTCAAATCAATATTAGAAAAGGCTAGCTTCAATTGCTCAAAATTAATTTTAATTATCGAAAATTATGTTGAAATGTTAAGAAAAAAACTTTCAATGGATATCAAACTGGTGGATCAAGTTTTGACCAAAAATAACAATTTTGACCCAAAATAGCCTGAAACTTATTTTTCATCCCGGTTGACATGGTTGGACCCGTATTAACCCGGTGGACTCGGTTTTGATTGAAAATGACGGTTTGACCTGAAATTGCCTAATAACTCATTTTTTACCTTGGTCGACATAGTTTAATCTGGTGACTCGATTTTAACTGAAAATAACAGTTTTGATTTGAAACGGCCTGAAAACTCATGTTTTAACTTGATCGACATGATTTAACTCGTATTGACCCGGTAAAATTGATTTTTATGAACAGATGCGGTTGACCCGAGAAAAATCTATTTTTAAATTTATTTATTTATTTTTTTAGATTTTTTATAAATAATAAAATAAAATTACATTCAAGAAAATCTTACTAAATTCAAAATAAGCTAGAATATCTGTAAACAATGTCTAAGAAATACAGGTGTTGCCTGTATTTGTCAGAGTCTGTACTTTCTTTTCCAGACATGTATATTCTCCAGCATGTCATGTTTTGAGGTAACTTGTTTAATACAAGTTTCTCATACCTGAATCATGGAATGTGGTTAACGTTAGTGTATTCATACATATCTGATCTTGTTGTGTGGTGGTGGCTGTTGCATCCCCTTGCCATATGAGCTCACAGTTTGATTAATCGTTTGGCACAGACATTACATTTATCGGGTATTTTTCTTACTCTGGCCTCCCTTCATTGTTTGATATCACAAAGTGCCACTATTTTTGTCTCGGATGTTTTCTTTTCCTCTCTTGTAATGAGCAACAAAAGTAATTTTCTTCTGTCTTATTGAATTTCGGGCTTTGCCCAGAACTGAGTGCAGGTTGGTTCTGGTGGAGGCCTGGTTGGAATTTGCCTTTCTCATGTAAAAGCTTCCCATAGTTTTTCCTGTCAACGAAAAAAATATTGAATTTCGTAGTCACAAAACAATGAAATAGCAGCTGGAATTCAACATCAGTTGATAATTCTAATGGGTATTGTGATAGTTTTTATAATTATGATTTAAAAAAATTATTTTATAAAAAGTATTTTTTGTTGAGGTTGATTTGGTATTTATGTGTGTTTAATTAAAATTATAGTTGAAATTGAGATTGAACAAAAGTAGTTTAATGTATTTTGTTCATTATACTTTTTAAATTGAGATTATAAAATAATTTTAAAAGATATATATATTAATATTGATGGTTTTTATTTCAATATTGTAGATTTAACTATTTTTATTTCATTATAAAATAAATAATATTATATATAAAATATTTTTTATTGTTCTATTAAACTATTTACAACTTTATCATATATGAAATACATCTAATAAGGTCTATAATTTTTTTGGTTTCTTAAGTGCGCAACAACATCAGGTAAAATATAATCAAAAAAAAAATTGGGATAGCGATCAAATTTTACAAATGCTACGTCATCAAGTGATTTTCGTCTAATTTATGTTATGTCATTGAATAATATTTTTGAATAAAACATAATTAAAAATAATAAATAATTTTTTATTTTACTAGGTTAGACCCCCTTCAATGCATTTTTAATTTTAAACCGGACTCGATTCAATCGAAACAGTGAAGAATGTTTGTTACTGTTCACATGAATAGTGGAGCATGACTACACTATTCATGTGATTTCTCCACGCAAAAAGCAACAAAGAGCTACTTTTCTTTCCTTACGTTTCAAATGCAAATTACCATGATATCCATAAATAGTAAATGACATTTTAATTGTTACCAAACTATTATTTTTCATGGTTTGCTTCAAAAGCAGAAGCAACCTCACTAAAATAGAAGTGGCAAGATTCCAAAGGTTTTTTTTTTTTAATTAGCCTAAATATCTAGATTGTATATTTTAACTAATTTTATAAATTCTAAAATTAACAATCATATAAGTCTTTAAAATTAATAATTATATAAATCTTTAATAACCCTAAAAAAACTTAACCTAAGTAATCTCTCATTCTTACTTCTACTGTGTTGATAGTTTCTTATATGAGCAACCAGCAAGCAGCCATTGTCTCCATGACATCTTTGCATTCCTAATCTTAATTAGGATACACATTTTAATTTATAATTAATTTTTTAATCAAAAACCATATTGAAAAAAAAATGATATATTTATTTTTTTTAATATTTTTTTTTGTTATTTATTAAAATAATAAAAAAAAATCTTATAAATTAAAAAATTTAATAAGAATAAATTTAAAAAAAGTATCTAACTTTATAAATTATCTTAAAGAAAATAAATAACAATCAAAATAATAGAGATAAAATCTAATAGATAAAAAAAGTTGAAAAATGATGAAATTAGAAAAATATAATTTCATAAATTATTTCAAATAAAATAAATAACAATCAAAAGAATAAAAATTGAATCTAATAGATAAATTTTTTTAATTAATGATAAGAGAAAAAAAAAAGAACTAAAATTGATAAAAAAACCAAATTAAATCAAATTCTAAGAGATAAAAAATATATATAATAATTAAAATTTTAAAAATTAAATTTGATATAATTAGCAAATAACTTGATATTTCTAATTTTTTTACAAAAATAGTTTTCACTTAAAATAAAAATAAAATACTTTGATGAAAATCTAGTTAAATTTTTTTGACTTAAAAATAAATATTTTTATTTTTTATTAATCAATTTTTTTAATAAAAATAAATATAAAAAATTTAAATTTATTTTGAAAAACCTACTTTTCATAAACAAACAAGATTTTAGAGTGATTAAGGAGAGTTCATGCCATAGTTTCAAGAAACACGAGGCAATTAACGACGAGGCATCTTTTTCTTTTTAACGTGGATGTTGCATAATGTTTTATTTATTTTAATGATTGTAAACACCTCAATTAAAGTGACGTTTAAAGGAGTTGGTTTAATAATTTAATTTTAATATATTAAAATAATTTAAAATAAAAAATTAACTTTTTACAGCAGCCAAAACAAACACAACCTTGTAAGCTATTTGTGATTGAAAAAAAATATTTCGAGACCAGACAACGCTATGCCTTCACGTTAATCGAATTCACTGTAAAAATATATACAATTATTTGTGTCAATTCAATGATTACATGTAGAATCTTTATATTAATTTATATTTAAAAAGATTAAATTTTATTATTATTTTAAATTAATATTTTTTAATATTTTCACATCATAATATGTAAATACTAAAAATTATTTTTTTTAAATTAAAAAAATTATTTTAATACATTATTAAATAAAAAAATACACATTAAAAAACAAAGATAATTATAATTATAATCTCAGAAAATTTTTATTTTGAGCGGCTATCAACTGAACTCCCTTTCCCCCCTTCTGAACAGTAGCTCCAGCTCCTATTCATTTTTAACCCTAGCTCTCTACCTTCACCTTGCCTGGTGTTTATTTTAGTTCCACTGTCTTAATTTCATGCATAACCCTAAACCTGTTAATTTTATTGGAAGATGACACACTGTTCATAAATCTTTACGTTGTTTCTCTACATTAAGGTAACCAAATTTCTTACGTTTGCAAATAAGTTCGGAAATAGACTAAAACCTTAACTCTCTCTATCTTTAGTTTTTTCTTCTTCATTCTTTTCCTTTTTGAGATCTAGATTTAACGATATTCTGGTCCCTTATTTTATAAAATGCTTGTCGATCCGTTAGTATCTCCCTCCAATTTCCTTATAAATGTTTTGTTAGAGATAAAATTGGTAGCTTAAGAATTATATTTGCATCTTGCTGATTGGTTAAGATTTTGGACATGTTGATTGTTTACCGTTGGCTACGAAGAGACCAACACTATCCGAAATTCAAATAATAGTTTAGAGCTCGAAAAACCGTAGTTTTTTATCTTTCAATGCACGCTGCATCAAGAATTAAAGTCTTTAATGCCAAAGACTGTTTGCTGATGCATTTTGATCAGTTGTGCTATTGTTGAAGAGTTAGCAGCGCTAGGGGCAATTGTTCATACATGTGCGAGGAACCAAGACCAGCTCAATGAACGCGTTAGGGAATGGAAGGAGAAGGGTTTCAAAGTTACTGGTTCAGTCTGTGATGTATCCTCTAATGCTGAAAGAGAGAAGCTGATGAAGGAGGTTTCCTCTCTGTTTGATGGGAAGCTTAATATCCTTGTAAGTGAAATTTCACTCTGAGTCTTTCTTATTTACACTTTCACAGTACTTGAAGAAGGGCTTGGTAGTATTAAGAGGGTACCTCTACAGTGCCTTTGGTGCAAGACATTAGGCATTGTCTTTGGATGGGAAAAGACTCGAAGACTACAACGACTGATAATTGCTTCAGTGATCCTAAGAAAGTTTCGAGGACAGTGAAAATGATAACAGTTACTATTATTATTTTTGTTGTTATTTATTCTAGAACAATAAAGAATATAACAAAATAACTAGGAAATTGTTAAAAACTGATCGAAGAAAATCAAAATATACACAATTTAAAATTTTTAATAATGTATCCTTGACTGATTAAGGTTTTATTAGCAAAAAAAATCCAATTTAAAGAGAAAAATTTAAAATTTGATGTTTTAGAACTCAATTGAAAATTTTCAAGGATTAATTGATTTTATTAAGAGTTTAATTGCAAGAAAAATTAATTTTTAAAGTTAATTTAAGCTTTGATTAGAAAAAATTAAAGTCTAAAGGTTGAATTAAAATTTTTAAAAGTTAATTTAATTAAATCAGAAACTTAATTGCATAAATATTAAAGTTTGATGAGCAATTAAGAACTTGATTGAAACAATCTAAAATTAAAGATTAAACTGAAAAAGATGTGTAAATGTTTGTGAGAGGCAAAATTTTTTAAAGAAAGCCACTAAAAAATAGTTGTTTAAGGTATAGATTATCTATCCAAAAATAGTCAAAAGTAGGTTTTTTTTGCTTGCTTTTGTTGTTTTTTATTTTATAATTATGTTTGTTTTTTATTTTATAGTTATATTTACAAACATAAAACAGAGATCTAGAATGTTTAATAAATGATATTGTATTCATCTTTTTGTTGTTGTAATTTTTATTTAATGAGATTTTTTTTTGTTTTTTAAATTTTTAAATTTCTGTAACATAAATGCATTTAACTTGATTTTGCACAAATAAGTAGTGTTCTATTACTTTTAATCAATAGCCTTTTAAACTCTTCCAAATCTCCAGGTAAACAATGCTGGGACAAACATATATAAAGCGACCTTAGATTACACAGCTGAGGATTTCACATCTCTCATGAATACAAACCTTCAATCTGCTTTCCATTTGTCCCAACTTGCACATCCCCTTTTGAAAGCTTCAAGAGCTGGAAAGATTGTCTTCATGTCTTCCATTGCTAGCGTGGTATCTATAAACACTCTGTATGCTTTGTATTCAGCTTCTAAAGGTACTTGAACTACTTCTCTAGAACTGTTTTCTCATTTTAATTTTCCTTCTGTTTCTTTTGCAAAAGCTTGTTCTCTTAGGACCTGTCATGACATGTATACTGCAGGTGCAATGAACCAACTTACAAGGAATTTGGCGTGCGAATGGGCTAAGGACAATATAAGGGTTAACGCAGTTGCTCCCTGGTTCATACGAACTCCTCTCACAACACCTGTACAACATTCTACAAACTCACGAGTTCTCTAATTAATGTTTGATGTCCTTTCTACATGTTTTTCCCATTCAATTCTCATTGCACAAGTGCAACAACATAGGTGGATTGTTCTGAACTAACGCGAGACGCTCAGTTCTGCAATATGATTATCTTATCGAACATTTTTATTGCTTCAGTTCTGCAATAATTAGTCTTAGGAGCTAGGTGAATTAGATTAATTAACATCTGCAACACATTTGTCATTATCAAGCTAGTTTTTCTGTGATCATGAGTTATCTAATGCTTTTCCTTAACCATTCAGAGTCTGGATGATGAGAACATTCTGAAGGAGGTTTTCAATCGAACCCCCATGAGACGCGTTGGGGAACCAGGGGAGGTCTCTTCTGTTGTCGCATTTCTATGCTTGCCTGCACCAGGTTTCTTAACAGGACAAGTTATATGCATTGATGGAGGGATGTCAGTGAATGGCTTTTCCATGGGTTGAAAATTAGCTGCTCTGAGCGTGAATTCATCTACTTGTTGGATTGAATAAGGCAGTCTATTGCCCTTTGATGATGTTTTGAACTATCCTGGCAAATAAGAGGATTGTCTCAGCCTCTCAAGTCTCAATGACTTGGACCTAGTTTAATATCATTTATTTGGGTGTTTTCCATGGTCAGTAAACTAATTTTTCAATTAATATTGCCCTTCGATGATGAAATCTTATCTTTCGATGATGTCGTGAACTGTCATGTGAGATAAGAGGATTTTTTTCAGCCTCTCAATAATGACCTGTAGCCAATTTGATATTATTTATTTGGGTGTTTTCAATGATGAATAAACCATCATTTCAATTAATAATTGTTTCTTTTCAAAGAACATGGCAAGTATAGATCCAACTATAAATTAGTGGGTTCATTCTACTCCAGTACTGCAATTTAAATTTCACAGCATTTATAATATGAGATTAGTAACTTTACCCGACTTATTAAATATGAGTTGATTTTTAAAATTAAAATAAAAATGAATTTGAGGGCATCCAATTTTGTTTTAATTGGATGGTTAAATTGTAAAGAGAAAAACTTTAATAAAGGAGAAGAGAATAAAAAGAATAAGGGCTAAATTAAAAAAAAAATTAATATAAATTTTATTGAATAATAAAATTAAAAATCAATAAAATGTTGATAAAAGAGCCAAAACTAAAAAAAAAAAGGACTGAATTTAAAAAAACAATATATGACAACTTTCTTGATTAAAAAATTTTAAAAGCAATATAAAATTACTAAAACATTTTTTATTATCTTGAAAATAACAAATAAACCAACATGAAAAAAATTAAAACACCATTAAATATATAATTTATTTTTTGTCTTTTCTAAGAGCAAAAAACATATTTTAACAATAGTCTAACAAGGGAAAAACAAAAAAAACTAGTAGTCAATAACTAAATATTTTATGATTTTGGAATAATGAAATATCTTTACTATTTTAAAATTGGTGAAAAAATATCTTTGGTAAACAATTATAAGTTTTGCTATTATTGAAGTAGAAGAATATTTGTAATGTACAAAAATACTAAAAAATTAGCTAATATCTGTGAGTCTGCTTCGCACTGAACCATGGCACTTAGTTTACTCTAAACAAAAAGCCAAAAATCTGAGTAATTAATTGTAAGGAATTAGTTTGATAGTTAAGAAAGTTTGCATCTTTTCTTGACTTCATGAATTCAAATCTTGGGTCAGGATTAAAAAAAATTATTAATTGTTTTTTAATGCACCAGATCGACGAAGAATATACGCTTTTAAAATCATCACAAGATATTTAATATTGATTAACATGTAAAATGGTTGAAGAATATTCTTACTGTCAAGAAAATTTAAATCCTTCAAACTATTATCTACTCTCCTTTAGCATCAATCCTATCCATAGAAAAATACAAATGAAGAATTATTATATCGAGATATTTAATATTCATCAAATTTCTTATCTTGAATCTTAATGCAACCCGGAGAAATCGAATCTCAATATGTTTGCTCGAGTTAATATGGCTGAGTCTAATATCCTTGAGTTTAAATAATTTAATTTAATTTTTAATAAATTTAAGGATTTTATTTCAACCTAATACTTTTTTAAATTTTTTTTCAAAACTTTATATAAAAACTTTAATATTATATATTATTTTGAGTAAAATATAAAAACTAGCTTTATAATTTTTCAAATTTATATGGAGTTTAGAATACATATTATAGAGTTTTTTTTTACTGTTTTTCTTCACAAGTTTTTCAATTTCTTTCAAATTAAAAAAAAATACATTAACAATACAATTTTCTTTCTTATATACAAGCAATTTTTAGCAATATGATTTTTTTTTTGTGTGTTTTCATATTTAGATAATATTATAAATTTATACTTTATTACATAGTTATAAAATCTAACCTGCAAGTTGACCAAGTTAAGAGACCGGGTCCCGGATTATGTGGGTAAACCCGGGTCAATCCGTACAAATACAGGATATTTAATTATTTTTTAGCCATCCCTTCAAAAAAAGCAAAATATCACCACCTGCCCGCGTTATGCATTTACCTTTGTTGCTATCAATGCTCTCTTCACTTGTAAGTTGTAACTGGCCATCACAATAGTAAAGAAAGAAAGAGAGACAGAGCAGAGAGGGATCTGAAGCGCTTATTGTAGATAGGAAGAGAGAAACAGAGAAAGATTAATCATAAGAACTAGCAATCACTTGATAGGGGTACTCAATACCCATCCCAGGAGGTGGTATATGGCTAGGCAGTAGAGCCAACAACACAAGTTGTTTGAAATTCTTACAGTGGCCATTGACAGTAAATGGGATCTCAATCATGGTCGTTTCTTTAGCCGGTTTCACTGGTGCGTGCTATCAAAACACTTTCTTGATATGGGTTTACCTATTTGCTATATTCTTCATCATCGCCGCACTTTTAGGGTTCATCATCTTTCACTGGC
>NW_011499862.1:401650-415274 GCF_000495115.2 Populus euphratica
GCAAGATTAGCTCTTGTATATGAGATTCTAAGGCTTGTGGTAAGATGGGGAGAAGTATTAATGGTGTTTCTGAGACTGCAGATGTGCCCGGCCACAACTTCCCTCATCCCTCTCTCAGTAATCCCCTGGCCTTTTGGCCAAAACTTCTCCTTTCCAAGTCTACACAGAAACCACATTTGAAAAGAAAAAAATGAACACCGGGTCTTGTCTGGTTTGTCCAGGTTGCTTGGGTCATGAGTTAATCCTCTAAGTCGCACGGGTTTTGCTGGATTGTTGTATTAGCTGATCTTTTAATAAATCCAAATCAATTTAGCAACTGGATCGACTGATTTTCAAGTTGACTGCTCAACTAGTACGAGTTTAATAACTATATTTTATTATAAATATTTATTAACTAAAAATAATATATTTTTATGGTAGATATTAATTTAAATAAACCAAATTAATATTTCATAATTAAATTATTATAAATAAAATTATTAAAATTATATTTTTGATTTTTTTATAAAAAACAGTTATAATTTTCTTGAGAATCCAACTTCATCATAAACAAATGAATACATGTTTCAACTTTACTTTGAAAAAAAAAACAGTTTTCTTAGTGAAACTGACCTTAAAATTTCTTACCACTTCTTATTTTATTCTAGCAAGTTTTAGTAATTATAGCTTACATGCATTGAACTTGAAGATTAGATCAGAGAAGATATCCAAACCAGAAAGCAATAGCATGGAGAAGAGATGGTCTCTCCAAGGAATGACGGCTCTTGTCACTGGTGGAACCAAAGGGATTGGGTAATCATCTCTAATTTTCCTTCTACTCTTGAACACCTTGCTTCCTTTAGTTCTAGCTCACAGTCATCGCTAGCTTATATATTCCTGATTTTGGGCTCCATTGTATAGACATTTATCAGCTTACCGTTGGAATCAGTCATAACAGCAACACTTGTTTGCTAATGCATTATGAACAGTTATGCTGTTGTGGACGAGTTGGCAGCGCTAGGGGCAATCGTGCATACATGTGCGAGGAACCAAGAACAGCTCAATGAACGCATCCGTGAATGGAATGAGAAGGGTTTTAAAGTTACTGGTTCAGTCTGTGATGTATCCTCTGATGCTGAAAGAGAGAAGCTGATGGAGGAGGTTTCCTCTCGCTTTGATGGTAAACTTAATATCCTTGTGAGTAAAATCCAACTCTGTTTCTTTCTTGTTTCTTAACGCATTCACAGTACTCGAAGAAGGGCTAGTAATATTATGAGGGAAGTTCTACAGGGCCTTTGGTATAAAACAATAGGCATTTTTTACGGGAAAAGAGAACTGCGATTGATAGCTGTTCCAATGATCCTAAGAAAGTTTCAAGGAAAGTGAAAATGAAAACAGTTATTAATATAACTTAATTAAGAACCCTTATTTGTTGTAGCATAAATGCATATAACTTGATTGTGCACAAATAAGTATTGTTTTATTAATTTCAATCAATAGCCTTTTAAACTCTTCCAAATCTCCAGGTAAACAATGCTGGGACAAACATATATAAAGCGACCTTAGATTACACAGCTGAGGATTTCACATCTCTCATGAACACAAACCTTCAATCTGCTTTCCATTTGTCCCAACTTGCACATCCCCTTTTGAAAGCTTCAGGTGCTGGAAAGATTGTCTTCATGTCTTCCATTACTAGTGTGGTATCTATAAACACTCAGTATCCTTTGTATTCAGCTTCTAAAGGTACTTAACTACTTCTCTAGACCTGTTTTCTCATTTTAATTTTCCTTCTGTTTCTACTGCAAAACCTTGTTCTCTTAGGACCTGTCATGACATGTATACTGCAGGTGCAATGAACCAACTTACAAGGAATTTGGCGTGCGAATGGGCTAAGGACAATATAAGGGTTAACGCAGTTGCTCCCTGGTTCATACGAACTCCTCTCACAACACCTGTACAACATTCTACAAACTCACGAGTTCTCTAATTAACGTTTGATCTCCTTTCTACATGTTTTTCCCATTCAATTCTCATTGCACAAGTGCAACAACATAGGTGGATTGTTCTGAACTAACGCGAGACGCTCAGTTCAGCAATATGATTATCTTATCGAACATTTTTATTGCTTCAGTTCTGCAATAATCAGTCTTAGGAGCTAGGTGAATTAGATTAATTAACGTCAGCAACACATTTGTTATTATCAAGCTAGTTTTTCTGTGATCATGAGTTATCTAATGCTTTTCCTTAACCATTCAGAGTCTGGATGATGAGAACATTCTGAAGGAGGTTTTCAATCGAACCCCCATGAAACGCGTTGGGGAACCAGGGGAGGTCTCTTCTGTTGTCGCCTTTCTATGCTTGCCTGCACCAGGTTTCTTAACAGGACAAGTCATATGCATTGATGGAGGGATGTCAGTGAATGGCTTTTCCATGGGTTGAAAATCAGCTGCTCTGAGGCGTGAATTCATCTACTTGTAGGATTGAATAAGGCAGTCTTATTGCCCTTTGATGATGTTTTTAACTATCCTGCCAAATAAGATGATTGTCTCAGCCTCTCAATGACTTGGAGCTAATTTAATCTTATTTATTTGAGTGTTTTCCATTCTCAACAAACTATTTTTTCAATTAATATTGTCTTTGATGATGTTGTGAACTGTCCGGTTGGATTTTTTCAGCCTCTCAACGATGACTTGCAGCCAATTTAATATTATTTATTTGGGTGTTTTCAATGATCAATAAACTATCATTTCAATTAATACTAGTTGATTTTCAAAGAATATGGGAAGGTTGGATCCAACTTTGAATTAGTCGGGTCATTTTACTCCACTACTGCAATTTAAATTTTACACCATTTATATATGAGATTAGTTTTATTTTTTTTAAGTAATGTAGATATTTAGGTTAGCTTACTGTATCTTAATTAATTTTATAAATTTTATTGATTAGTTGAATTATACTTTTCAAGATAGGGAATGAGTTGATTTTTTTTTTTCAAATATAAATTTTAAAATTAATAATTATATAAGTTTTTAGCGATTAAGATTTGTAAAACTCGAATTTGTGATTTTTTAAAAAGAAAATCTAGTATTGATTAGTTGAATTATACTATTCAAGATAGTGAATGAGTTGATTTTTTTTTTCAAATACAAACTTGGATATATATGATATGTTGATATGTTTTTTTATATAAAAAAATTTAAATATAAATTAAAAATTCTATTTAACATTCAATAATTATCTATGTAAATAAATAAAAATATTTGTTAACAATAATTAAAATAAAAATTAAAAAAATTAAGAGATGAATATAGATCTTACAAAATAAGATATTTACTTATTTTTTTTTAATGAATTTATTTATTAAAATCAATACAAAATAATATAAATAAATAAACATATAAAACTAGGTGTATAAAATAAAAAACAAAATGCATGGCCAACAATATTAAAAATATTATTTCAAAATAACTAATTTTTTACTAACAAAGCTTATATGTATAAAATGAAATAAAAATATGCAAAAAAATAAAATACAAAACAAAATAATTTTTTTAAAAAAAACCTCTATCTAAAAATGGCTTGGCAAACCTGTAGTATAGGTAATGAGATATGGATAAACTAATAGAATAGAAATTGAAGGTAACAAAAAAATCTATTTTTTAAAATAATATAAAATGATAAGATTAAAAAAAATGAGAAATTGTTTTTTTCCTAACCATATTAACTCTTAAAACCTATGACTCATGTTATTAGATTGGAACTATAAAAAATAGAAAAATAGTAAAATCCAATCCTGAACAAATCAAACATCAAAGAATGCAATTGGAAAAGAAAAAATCAACCACATAAAAATTTGTAATTAAAAGAATGAGGATGAAAATTGAAATAAAAAATGAATTTGAGGGCATAAAAAAAATTAATTTGATGGTTAAATTATAAAAAGAAAAACTTTCACAAAAGGAAAAGACAATAAAAACAATGAGGGCTAAATTAAAAAAAAATAAATAACATAAACTTTGATTGAATGATGAAATTGAAAACCAATAAAACTTTGACAAAAAAAGCCAAAACTAAAAAAATAATAATAGAAAGAATAAGAATCGAATTTAAAAAAAAAACAATATGTGAAAAATTGTAATTTAAGGATGAAAATAAACAATAAAAAACAAAAGGTCTAAAATTGAGAAATAAAAATAAAAGAGGACAAGCATGCACTTTCTCTTAAAGAAAAAAAAAAGAAGTAGAAAAACAACCACCAACATCAAACTGCTCGTCATTCATCGTCACGCGCCATGCCAGGAGAAAAAAAAAATAGTGACACTTCTAAGAACATGACAAAGAGCGAGGTTTTGTCAGCGGATGGTGTCACATGTGTTAACAACTTTCTTGATTAAAAATTTAAAAAGTAATGTAAAATTATGAAAATATCTCTCATTATCTTGGAAATAATAAATAAACCAATATAAAAAATATTAAAACATCCTAAAATATATAACTTATTTTTTATTTTTTCTAAAAATAAAAACATATTTTAACTACAGTATAAGAAGAGAAAAACAAAAGGAGCTCTTGGTCAATAACTAAATAATTTATGACCTTGGAGTAATGAAGTATACTATTTTAAAGTTTTTGAAAAAATTTCTTCGCTAAACAATTCCAAGTTTTGCTATTTTTAAAGTAGAAAATTTTTGTACTGCATAAATTTTTTTTAAAAAAAGCTAGCATACCTTGGCTATTCTTTGAATGACTGAAGAACTTATTGAAAAGACTAAAATGTTCTTATATTCTAAGTTTTTATCTTATATTCTAAGTTTTTATTTTTTTAACTTAAAGATAAAATGATAATCTCATTATACCAATCAATAATAAACTATATCTATAATTATAGTGAAAAATCATGTTCTATATTTTTTTTTGTTAATTTTAATGGAAGTATTTACTTATTTTTATCTTATTGGGCTCACTTGAATAATTTTTAAACTCAAGATGGTCAGATTACCTTTTTATTTTCGCTTGAAGTTACAATATTTTTAAAATTCTTTCCTATCAAGCTTCTTTCCCTTTTGTTTTCCCCTAATCGTTATTATCCTTCTTAGACTATTAATTTTGTGAGGTAAGAAATCTTTCAAACAAATTTTCTAAGATAATCTCATCCAAAGTTAGAATTTCTTCATAACTCTCTAAAATTTAAACTTTTTAGACTTTCCATGCTATTATCATTATAATTATTTTTTCTTCATTTGCATTTAGGAGTCTGCTTCGCCCTGAACCATGACATTTAGTTTACTCTAAACAAAAAGCCAAAAATTTGAGTAATTAATTGTAAGGAATTAGTTTGATAGTCAAGAAAGTTTGCATATTTTCTTGACTTCATGAATTCAAATCTTGGGTTAGGATTAAAAAAAATTATTAATTGTTTTTTAATACACCAGATCGACGAAGAATATATGCTTTTAAATTCATCAAGAGATATTTAATATTGATTAACGAGTAAAATGGTTCAAGAATATTCTTACTGTCAAGAAAATTTAAATCCTTCAAACTACTATCTACTCTCCTTTAGCATCAATCCCGTCCATAGAAAAATGCAAATGAAGAATTATGATGTCGAGATATTTAATATTCATCAAATTTCTTATCTTGAATCTTATTGCAACCCAGAGAAATCGAATTTCAATATTTGCTTTATTTATATTTTTCAAATTGTTCTATCTTTTCGGTAAATAAGCAATCATAATTAAGTTACAGAAATTGTTTATTTATTTTCAGTTTTTTTGCTTTTGCTTCTGCTTTTTTTTTCTTTTAATTGTTGAAAGGTTGTCACTGTAACTCAAGTGATAAACTTAAATTTAACATAATTAAAAATTAAAAAAACATATAAAAAAAAAAGACTCAAATAATTACTATGCTTAAGCAGAACTTTTATCAATGTGTATGTGCTTAGACATTGTAGCTCAAATTCATCTAAGACGCTAGTCTAATGCTAGGTGTATTGCCTAATGCTCTTAGTGTTAGGCATACACCCCAACACCTATATACTTATATGGGTTTAAGCTATTATACCGGAACTTAATGTGCTTGAGCTTATATAATTTATTTAAGCCTATTTTTCACCTTTAATAAGTTTAGGCATTTTACTTAGATCTAACACCTTTTTGATATTTCTAAGACTTCTTATAGGATTTTTAATATTACATATTATTTTAAGTATAATATAACTCAAAATATCATAGGAATGATATCACTCTTTAATATCTTTTCTCCATAAAAAACAAGTTTCATGAATAAAAAATATATTATACTATCAAAGTATTTAGTTAAGATGTTGTCAATATCTTTCCTTTCTATAATTTTTTCTTTCTATTTATTGATATTGCATTGGTTCAACAATATAAGTTGAATATATTTAAAAGGGAAGTTAAGGATTCTAACATACTATGAGCTGCCAATGGTTTCTACATGGGCTATAAATTGGCACAAATTACAATTTATTTGTTAATAGTACAACAGGATTGGATAGGAGTATCTGTCTCTCTTTCTATGTTAAAAATAAAAGCATTCTTGTCTATAAATAACCACCAAGAGAGTAGCAAAGAGAGAGAAAAAGTAGTAGAAGAACAAGAGAGAAGAAGAGAGAAAGTGGAGTGGCTGCTAAAGGCAGCAGTCTTGCTACAATGTGTAGTAGTATGTGAGGTACAATACAATGAACAACTATGGACTAAAATTTTTTGACTAGGAGATTAAGTTTTAAGTGGAACCCTCGAATATTTTTTGGGGAACTTGTTTAGTTGAAGGATTACCCATACGATTCTATTTTTGTATATGTAAGAATTTGTAATAAAACAGGTAAAACTATTGAAAGAGAAATACAACAAGGAAATAGAGATTGACACCCTATTTTGACTTGGATAAGTGTTTTGATTGGATGATCTGCTATCAAACATAAAAACAAAAAATATAGAGAAATTTAGAGAACAAAAATTGTATGAGAACACTTGGAGATTGTGCAGGAGTACCCGTAGAATCCAACTAAGTACTTTAATGATATGACATGTGTAAGGAGAAGAAAAGTTCCTAGATAAAGCTCAGAACAAAGACTGTGTGACAGATGTACACATAAAGTCTATTGTACTCTTAATGAAAGATAACAGGCAAAGACCTTTCTAATGCATGCAAGGATGGAAAGAGAGTTGTTATGGATGCACCTAATTGAGGAGGAGCAAATGTTTGTGATAAAAGGTGACCGTTGAGGATAAAAAGCCAAGACACCAAAAAGAGTTGGTGTTGGTAGAGCTGTCAAGTACAATGATGAAAAGCGTAGAAGCTCCAAACATAACAAATAAGATAAAAGATTGCGATTAGTGTTGTTGTAACCCAATTTTGGATTCACTAAAATTTTTTAAATGTTATTTTATCTTATTATTCATAAAAAAAAATATAATAAATAAAAAAAAGAAGAAAAAAAAAGAGTTTAAAATATATTTTCTCGAGTCAACCGCATCTTTCTATCAAAATCGAGTCCACCAGGTTAATACGGGTTAAACGATGTCGACCGGGATAAAAATGAGTTTTAGGCCGTTTCAGGTCAAAACCGTCATTTTCGGTCAAAACCAGGTCCACCGGGTCAATACGGGTCCTACCATGTTGACCGCGATAAAAAAATGAGTTTCAGACTATTTTTTGTCAAAACTGGTATTTTTGGTCAAAAAACCCGGTCCACCGAGTTGATACCCGTATAAAGATTTTTTTTTTTGTAATTAAAATTGATTTTTAGCGGATGAAAAGCTTTTTATAATACTAATTTGAATTTTTAATTTTATCCCTAAAAATAAATATTATTATTATATATAATAAAACAAAAAATAATAATTCAATTTTGTCACAGTAGGAGGAGGATTTCTGCTGATGGTAGGCGGTGCAGCTATACGTTGAAAATTTTGCACAATTTCGTGATTACCTGCACAATCTTGTGATTTGCTGTCCCATTTCATTGGCTATAAATAGCCAATGAAATCAAGACACACAAGACGGGGAGATAGAAATGAATTCTAAATTCTGATTTCGAGAGCAACTATTTGCATTACTATTTGTGTTACTATTTGATAGTATTCCTTTTTTTATACTTTTTCTACACCCTAGTAAGATATTGATTTTTTTAAAACAAATTGAAAAATACCAAAAATATCCCAACCGTTAGATCTAATAGTGTTTAAATCTAAGCATTTGATTTCTTATGATACAATAGGCTTTACCACACCAGATTAAAACCCAAATCGATCTCAGTCTTTAAAATAATCTGCCCTTTAATCCTGTTGCGCCACGTCAGCAAGTGTACCAAACACTCAGTACACCGCAAAACACCAGATCGTAACCTAGTCAATCTTGACCATCCGATCAACTTGAAGATAAAACTAACCCCAGCCACACGATCTGTTCATTCGAGATCCAACGGATCCCAGGCTTCAGACACAGGAGTGCACCATACACTCGTCCGCACCGCAGCAGAACCAGAGCTTCTCTCTCCTCTCGCCGGCCATTCTCTCTCTCTCCGCTGATCTCCCAATTCCGGCTGGTTCAAGACACGAAACCACCACAGAAATGTGAATCACCTCCTCTAAAGCAAAAGCCTGGTCGTTTTACACTTTTTCACCTGCGATTTTGGCCGGAAAAAGGTCGCGACCGTCATCGGCCAATTGACCTTCAAGTCGTTGATTCTCCCTCCTCAGCCATCAATGGCCAACGAGACCACCACCATCAGAATCCTCATCCTCATATCTACCAGAATCAACCGTTTTTTTGCTGGAATTCACCGAAAAAATTCGCCGCCATCAACAGTAACCGCGCGTGAGCCACACGCGCCGTCAGTGGCATTTTCATAAATTTTTTATAACTCCAAGGATATTTCAGTCTTTTACCTATACAGGGGTACTCAGGTAATTTTCTATGATATTTTTTGGTATTTTTTGATATTAACAGGCGAAGACCTTTCTAATGCATACAAGGATGGAAAGAGAGCTGTTGTGGATGCACCTAATTAAGGAGGAGCAAATGTCTGTGATAAAAGGCGACCGCTGAGGATAAAAGGCCAAGACACCAAAAAGAGTTGGTGTTGGTGGAGCTGTCAAGTACAATGATGAAAGGCGTAGAAGCTCCAAACATAAAAAATAAGATAGTAGATTGTGATTAGTGTATTGCAACTTTCTTTTTCTATGTAATCAATGGTAATGATCTCTCCCAAGTTCATATGGTGGTAGAGAATCTTAGAGCCACTAGAGTCATCCCTGATAAAGAAAGATGAGACCGCTTCATAACGAGCAGAGACACCTCATATAGAAGGAGTAAGGGCCACAATATGAGCCCAGGTTCAGCCGTAACATGATGATGAGTTGAGACACCTTAGAAAAAAAAGATGTGAGGGCTATGATATAAGCTCAAGTTCAAACCGTCTATGAAAGACAAAGACACTTTAGAGAAGGTGTGAGGGGTATGATATGAGCTCAAGTTCAGAATGCCCTAGAGCCGATGTGATGGCTAGATATGAGTGGATAGGTGTATAGCCAATGAAGTGGTTATGATGAGTATGGAGATAAATATAAGATTGACTTTTATAGATATTGCCCCCATGCTAAAGATCAATGAACTAGAAGACATTTATCTTGGACAATAAGTGGATGACTTATGGAGCATTAAGACATGACTGCTATGTAAAAACAGAGGGCATATGCAGACTCCTGAAATAAGTTGACTCTTGTCAAGGTGGTGAGCTCGGTAATGACATTGTAATACTTGGAGTATGAAGATAGATATGGATTAACCGTTAATGGGGTTGTCCACATGGTTAAACATGATGAGTTACCTAGACTCTTAGGACTAAGAGCGAGAGACTCATGGAGAAGTAAGTCATGGTTCCAAGGGTGGAACCGAGGGCAGACGTAGCTCCTAGATGAGTAGACTCTTGAAAAAATGGTAAGCTCATGATCATATCGAAATACTTAATGATTGTCACATTTAGGAGTATCCGTTTGAAGGGGTGTTGTAAGCCTTGGTATGAGGCTTAAAGAATCATTTCAGACTGAACATGGTTGATACACTCAAAGAGGAATGTTGTGTATCCCAAAGACAAGCGTTAACACTTTTCATTTATGATGTGGGAGATCATCTGGTTGAAGTGATCCTTTGGTGTGAGTAAGGGTGTACTTTGGTGATTCTAGCAATTAAAAAGTTTGGTAAGTACTTGTAAACTTGGTTGAAGATGCTATCAGAATGGTAAACTTAGAAAAGCTACAAGATGCAAGCTTGTGCTGAAAAAGTAAGAGGACAATTGCCCTACATAAATGGAAAAGTGAGTGATTATTGGGATATTGTCACTTATTTAGCAACATCAGCAGCCCATCTTCTAAAAGAAGATGGTTGCCATTGTTAAGGAAAGAACGCCAACTTGTGAGAGTAAAAAAGGGTTACTGGTGTAGCAACCGAAAGTCATAAAGTATATAAAGGTTAGGTGGCCACCATTGTTAACAAATGAGTAAAAGGAGCTATCATTCTTGTCTATATATAGACACCAAGAGAGCAGCAACAAGAGAAAGTGCACTAGAAGAACAAGAAAAAAAAGGAGAGAAAATAGAGTTATTGTCAAGGGCAGCAACCCTGTTGCAATATATAGTAGTATATAAGAACAATGACAGTTGTGTTTGAGTAAAGTGATTCTCCTCCTCCATGTGTGTTGTAATCCTTTCTCTATCTATCTATAATAATATTGACTTCTCATATGGATATAGATGATTTGTCGAATCACATTAAATATTGTGTTAGTGTATTTAGCCTTTAACTAATGAGCAATTATTGCATCTTCATCGGTCTGAATACTTAATAATAATTCTGAGTGAGACTTTCTCCATGTAGATCTCTACCTAGGGGAGTCATAAAAACACATAGAATCTATTCAGTATAAGTGTTTATCAGACGATGAAAACAACTGTCTCATGTAATAGGGTATTGTGAGTGTTTATCATCCCTAATTTGAAATGTTAAACGTTCCTATTCATGAGGTTTTCGATCCATATAAGCATGACTTCCATATTGAATTTACCAGAGCTTCACACTACCTCCATGTTATAGTCTTTGCAGCTCTAGTTTGTTAATAAAATGCACGAAAAACTCATTAAGTTCACGGCAAAATAATAAAGATATCAGAAACCTAGCACAATGATTATGACAAACAATGTAATCTTATCAGAAACCTTACCCTACCAATACATATAGAATTACATCTAGCTCTTATTCATCAATCATAAAAATGTTATATTTTTCATGTAACTTCAAATGGAAAATAGCAATCAACTAGCTATTTAAATTGATTTTAAAAAATAGAGATGGTCAAAGTCTTCTACATAAATATTTTCTAGCACATTGAAATGATGTTTGAAGCCTAGATCATTGCCATCAACATGCTTATGAGCATAATCACCACCCATTACAGCTCAACTCAAATCAATTGACTACACAAATACCACGTTAATGCATAAAAAATCCTTTACACAAAATCGCATTTATGGCAATCTATTTGGTTTCTGGGAAAACAATGGGAAATTGAAGGAAACCTAAAATGATTCAATCGTTTAGAGAAATGAAACTCTCCTTTTTGTCTATACCTAAAATCTCAATTTATGTTTTCATATGAATAATAACTTGAAAGTTTTTAAGATTAAAAAAAGAAAATTTTCTTGTGATTTATAGGGAATCCAAGGGAGAGGAGATAAAATAAGAAAAATACAGAGATTAGAATGATAGGCTTGCATGAAATCATCCAACTTTCAAAGTTTATGGATAGTAGCAAGTCCTTGTAAACCTTATCTTGATGTGATCCTATTGGGGCATGAAGCTCTCTCTCCTCTTTACGTATATATGTCTATGTGTGTGTGTTAGTCTATATGCATACAGATGTTACCTTTTATCCCGAGAAAAACTCTAGTAATTGTATTTATAAAGATTATAAACAAAACTCCCCGCCCCTTCCTTCTGCATGTGTGTTGTCTGATTAGTACTTAAAAGTGCATTTTTATCATGGTTTTATATCATCATTTTGCACTTGAAGTATCAATAACTCCTTAACTAAAATATATTTTATAAGAATGTATCTAATAATATAAGATACCTATAAATTGTGGTAAATGTCTATTTTTAATGCAGGTCTATCACATAAATGAAAGGATTGATTGATGACTTGAAGAACTTAAATTGCAAGGATAAAGAGATGGCCAAACTTAGAAAAGAGATGTCGGTGCAATCCAAACCGGAACACTATTCGGTAATTGGGTCATATCTGGAGCTACAGATCTCAGATTTAGGTCCAATTTATATGGATGGAAAGGTAAGACATAGGCCTACAACTTTCATATGGAGCCCAAGATCTAAAAAGGCCATTATCAAGTCCAAATTGTAGCAACAACAAAGAAGCCCGAATCTGTCTTCCAGCCCGAGCACTGTTCGGTATTTTGGCCATATCTGGAGTTCTAGAAGTCCAAATGAGCTGAAGTTTTTACACAAGAAAGCTGAGACAATTGCCTACAACTTTCATGTTTACAACTGGCTCCAATTTTGACGTTATCAATGACGTTTTGGGCAGACAAGAGAAGATAAGGATTGTCACCAAGTCAAAAGTTGGTCACCCACTTATCAATTAGTCATCAAATCAATAGTTCCCATTTTTGGCCTATAAAAGGAGGCATTTGCCATGCATTTAGGCATCTTGATTTCCAGATCAAGATCATGCTCTTCCTTTCTCTCTTTGTATTTTTTATGCTTTGTTTTCATTAATATTAAGTTTATGCCTTTCATTTCCTTTCCTTTACTTAGTTAACTTTTATGTTCTTATTTTGTTTATCTATTTTGCTTTCTTTCATTATGTCTAGCTAAGTTAATTATGTCAAGGTGAAAAGGTTACACTAATGGTGTAAGAATAAGTATAATGTAAACTTAATATGGACTTTAATGTTTGATACTAACATGTTTTATATTTGCTATCTTGTTCACTCTTTAATACTTTGCTTGTTAAATGACTAATCTTGATTTATGTTATATAACACTTGGTACAACAAATGCTTGGCACTTTCATAGCCCATAATGTATGGTATAACCGACACCTGAGCTATGAAAGGAACTTGATTTGTTGTTAACATAAGTTATAATCATGAATGCTTGACGAGATTTACAAGTATTAGCATTAATTGAATAAGATGACTAATGTAATCATGTTAACAATATATAATCTGATTGGAACCTCCTTTGTGTGTGGTTTCCAATTCAATAATAAGAGTTTATACTATACTTGTTTGATATACCATTAGTGGAACCTCTAACCTTGACATTTGTTATTATCATTGTTTAATCGTTACATTAATATTCCATCTCAAAGTTCTCATCATCTTCTTCTTCTTCTCTTTCTTTATTATTATTATTATTATTACTACTACTACTACTACTACTACTACTACTACTACTACTACTACTACTACTACTACTACTACTACTACTACTACTACTACTACTACTACTACTACTACTACTACTACTACTACTACTACTACTACTACTACTACTACTACTACTACTACTACTACTACTACTACTACTACTACTACTA
>NW_011499862.1:415497-421814 GCF_000495115.2 Populus euphratica
AAGTACTAATCAATTATTATAAATCATACTTTAGTTAATGAGTTATTGATACTTCAAGTGCAAAATGATGATATAAAACCATGATAAAAATGCACTTTTAAGTACTAATCACTTATATCAAGGCATAATAGATATTTACAGAATCATCAAAGAAACATATATCATATCAAATAGAATTTAGCTCTACAAAATACGAGTATAAATTCAAGAATAGATGAATACTTGGAAAATAAAACAAAATATGTAAATTCAATAGATTAACTAATGATACCTATCATATAATCAACATACATATTTATTTATATTATATACATATTAAAGATTATCCCACTCACCAAGAAAAATATATATTAAAAGGAATATTAGATGAAAGACCCAAAAAACTTATTAAGGATCATTAGAGGAACCTACAATAAATATATAAAATATACTCAAAAGCAATTCAAAATAACACAAATAAAAGATTCCAATGCATAAAAAAAAACTAGGTTTAGTCTTTTAGGTTTACAAACTAAAACGACAATTATCCAAAATAAGGATTAAAATGTAATTTTTGAGTTTCTTCCTTTGCCTTGATTTATGGTGCTAGCAGTGGCTTTATTGATTGAAGTCTGAAATTTCTTGATGAATTTTCTTTTATCCTTGTCGTGGTCCCGATGCTTGGTTGGTAAAGCTCCTTCAGCAATCTGATCTTACATCATAAGCCTTCGTTGCTCTTGAGCTTGTAAGACATTCAATAATTCTGCTAAGGTGATCTTGTATAGATCCTTGGTATTCTCCAAGGTGGTTATGGATGCTTCATATTTCTCAGGTACAATTACTAGGATTTTCTCTGCAATTCTAGAGTCAGAGAAACTTGTACCTAGTAGCCTTATCTTGTTGATAATTCCAAGCAATTTATCTGAGTACTATTTTATGGACTTAAAATCCTTCATCCTTTGCAGTTCAAATTCTCTTATCAAGTTGAGACTTTGCATGCCAGGAATTCTTTCATCTCCTACATATTCCTTCTTCAAGTAATCCCAAACATCCTTTGCTGATTAAAGTGACATAATTCTGGTGAAAATGGTTCTAAAAATAGCAGCAAATAGACATGTTTTTGCTTTTGATTTCCTTATTTTTCTTTCTTTGTGGTTTTTGATCTGAGCCACTGTTGGATTATTAGGCAGAGGATACACTTTGTAATCTTCCTCAATAGCTTCCCACAGATCCATAGCATCCAGATAGGTCTCTATCTTCACTGTCCACAGTTGATAGTTTTTTCCATCAAAGATAGGAGAAGACATGTGAGAAAAACTTGTTTCAACCTCCATTACAGGTCCCTTCAAGAAGATTGCTCTAATACCAAATAAAAGTGTTTGAATTAAAAACAATGAAATAGTAAATAAGATTTCTAGATTTTAATTTGAATAGTGGTTGTTTTTCACTATTTTATTAGAAAAAAATCGAAAGTGTTTCTTGTAGTTGCTAGAGTTTAAGGTGTTTGAAGTGTGTTTGAAAAACAATAAAATAGAAGAGAAAATAATATTGATACTGCATTCTTAATCAAAATAGAATTGCTTAATTGTTAACAGCAATCTCGTATATATTTATAGGAGCAAATGACAACTAAAAAAGCTAAAATAAAGTCATAAGCTAAAATAAAGTCATGATTTGTTAGCAAACTAACAGGTTAACAAATTTCTAATTACTAGAACGAGCTATTATTATTGCAGGAAAATATAAACTAAAAGATGAGGATCTTTGACCCCAACATCTTGAAGCAAACTTAAAAAATATGCATACAGATGTCACCTTTTTCCCAGAGAAACTCTAGTAATTGCATTTATGAAGATTATAAACAGTAACTCCCCACCCCCTCCTTCTGCATATGTGTAAACCATGTCTAAGAAACACAGGTGTTGCCTCTATTTGTCAGAGTCTGTTCTTTCTTTTCCAGACATACATATTCTCCACCAAGTCATGTTTTGAGGTAACTTGTTTAATACAAGTTTCTCATACCTGAATCATGGAATGTGGTTAACGTTAGTGTATTCATACATATCTGATCTTGTTGTGGTGGTTGCTGTTGCATCCCCTTGCCATATGAGCTGACAGTTTGATTAATGGTTTGGCACAAACATTACATTTATCGGGTATTTTTCTTACTCTGGCCTCCCTTCATTGTTTGATATCACAAAGTGCCACTATTTTTGTCTCGGATGTTTTCTTTTCCTCTCTTGTAATGAGCGACAAAAGTAATTTTCTTCTGTCTTATTGAATTTCGGGCTTTGCCTAGAACTGAGTGCAGGTTGGTTCTGGTGGAGGCCTGGTTGGAATTTGCCTTTCTCAGGTAAAAGCTTCCCATAGTTTTTCCTGTCAACGAAAAAAATATTCAATTTCGGAGTCATAAAACAATGAAATAGCTGCTGGAATTCAACATCAGTTGATAATTCTAATCAGTAATCAGTAATGTGATAGTTTTTATAATTGTGATTTTAAAAAAAATATTTTGTAAAAAATATTTTTAGTTAAGGTTGATTTGATATTTATATATGTTTGATTAAAATTATGGTTGAAATTGAAATTGAATAAAAAATAGTTTAATGTATTTGGTTTATAATGTTTTTTAAATTGATATTATAAAATAATTTTAAAAGATATATATTAATATTGATAGTTTTTATTTCAACATTGTAGATTTAACTATTTTTATTTCATTATGAAATAAATAATATTATATATAAAATATTTTTTATTATTCTATTAAACTATCTACAACTTTATCATGTATGAAATACATCTGATAAAGATTACAAATTTTTTGGCTTCTTAAGTGCGCAACAACATCAAATAAAATATAATCAAGAAAAAAATTAAGATTGCGATTAAATTTTGCAAATGCTACGTCATTAAATGATTTCTGTCTAATTTATGTTGTGTTATTAAATAATGTTAAACACTAATCTTTGAATAAAACACAATTAAAAATAAAAAATAAAAAATAATTTTTTTATTTTACTGGATTGGACCTCGTTCAATGTATTTTTAACTTTAAACCGAACCTAATTCAATTGAAATTGTGGAGAATGTTTGTACTGTTCACATGAATAGTGAAGCATGAGTATACTATTCATGTGATTCCTCTATGCAAAAAGCAGCAAAGAGTTGCTTTACTTTTACCGCGTTTCAAACACAAATTATCATGATATCCATAAATAGTAAATAACATTTTAATTGTTACCAAATTATTATTTTTCGTGGTTTGCTTCGAAAGCAGAAGCAACCTCACTAAAATAGAAGTGCCAAGATTCCAAAAAAAAAAATTTAATTAGCCTAAATATCTGGATTGTATATCTTAATTAATTTCATAAATTTTAAAATTAACAATCATATAAATCTCTAAAATTAATAATTATATAAATCTTCAATAACTCTAAAAAAACTTAACCTAAGTAATCTCTCATTCTTACTTCTACTATGTTCATAGAATAACAAGCAAGCAACCATTGTTTCTATGATATCTTTGTATTCCTATTGATTAAGATATATTTTTTAATTTATAATTAATTTTTTAATTAAAAATCACATTGAAAAAAATGATATATTCATTTTTTAATATTGTTTTGTTATTTATTAAAATAATAAGAAACAAATCTTATAAATTAAAAAATTAAATAAGAATAAATTAAAAAAATATCTAACTTTATAAATTATCTTAAATAAAATAAATAACAATCAAAATAATGGAGATAAAATCTAATAGATAAAAAAAGTTGAAAGATGATGAAATTAAAAAAAATATAATTTCATAAATTATTTTAAATAAAATAAATATCAATCAAAAGAATAAAAACTGAATTTGATAGATAAAAATTTTAATTAATGATGAGAGAAAAACAAATAATAATTATAGAAATTAAAATTAAAATTGATATAAAAACCAAATTAAATCAAATTCTAAAAGATGAAATAAAAAAATAAAAACAAAATATATAATAATTGAAATTTTAAAAACTAAATTTGATATAATTAGCAAATAATTTGATATTTCTAATTTTTTTACAAAAATAGTTTTCATTTAAAATTAAAAGAAAATACTTTTATGAAAATCTAGTTAAATTTTTTTGATTTAAAAATAAATATTTTTATTTTTTATTAATCAAATTTTTTAATAAAAATAAATATAAAAAATTTAAATTTATTTTAAAAAACCTACTTTTTATAAACAAAGAAGATTTTACAGTGATTAAGGTGAGTTCATACCATAGTTTCAAGAAACACGAGGCAATTAACGACGAGACATCGTTTTCTTTTTTACGTGGATGTTGCGTAATGTTTTATTTATTTTAATCATTGTAAACACCTCAATTCAAGTGACGTTTAAAGGAGTTGGTTTAATAATTTAATATTGATATATTAAAATAATTTTTTTTTTTAAAATAACTTTTTAAAGCAGCCAAAACAAACACAACCTTGTAAGCTATTTGTGATCGAAAAAGAATACTTCGAGACCAGGCAACGCCATGCCTTCACGTGAATCGAATTCACTGTAAAAATATATACAATTATTTGTGTCAATTCAATGATTACATGTAGAATTTTTAAATTAATTTATATTTAAAAAGATTAAATTTTTTATTATTTTAAATTAATATTTTTTAATATGTTAACATCATTTTAATATGTAAATATTAAAAATTATTTTTAAAAAATTAAAAAAAATATTTTAATACATTATTAAATAAAAAAACACACATTAAACATTATTAAATAAAAAAATACACATTAAAAAACAAAGATAATTATAATTATAATCTCAGAAATGTTTTATTTTGAGCGGCTATCAACTGAACTCCCTTTCCCCCCTTCTGAACAGTAGCTCCAGCTCCTATTCATTTTTAACCCTCGCATCCTGACGATGGACATGACGTTCATTCACTTTTTTAACTTGTTTTGCAACCTTTGTGGCTCCCATTCTCACTTACTTTCCGCATTTATTCTGGCTACGTACTCTTTATAACCTATAGGTATTATTGAGCTTGGAGGAGAGAGAAAAAAGATGTCTCTGGAGAGCAGCACCAGGGATCAGAGATGGGGTCTCCAAGGAATATCAGCCCTTGTCACCGGTGGAACCAAAGGGCTCGGGTAAGTAGAGCTCCTTCATCTCCTTTCTACCTTCACCTTGCCTGATGTTTATTTTAGTTCCACTGTCTTAATTTCATGCATAACCCTAAACCTGTTAATTTTATTGGAAGATGACACACTGTTCATAAATCTTTACGTTGTTTCTCTACATTAAGGTAACCAAATTTCTTACGTTTGCAAATAAGTTCGGAAATAGACTAAAACCTTAACTCTCTCTATCTTTAATTTTTTCTTCTTCATTCTATTCCTTTTTGAGATCTAGATTTAATGATATTTGGTTGTGTGTTTGTTTTAGAAGTGGAAGCTGTGGTATCCACTAAAAAAACTATAAAAAATAAAAAATTTTACTTTTTATGGTTGAGTTTTGTGTATAATTAGATGTTACCCAACCTCAACCACAAAAACTAAAACAAACACTCATTTATGCTTGTCGATCCGTTAGTATCTTCCTCCAATTTCCTTGTAAATGTTTGTTAGAGTTAAAATTGGTAGCTTAATAATTATATTTGCCTCTCGCTGATTGGTTAAGATTTTGGACAAATTGATTGTTTACCGTTGGCTATGAAGAGACCAACACCATCCGAAATTCAAATAATAGTTTGGAGCTCGAAAAACCGTAATCTTTCAATGCACGCTGTATCAAGAATTAAACTCGTTAATGCCAAAGACTGTTTGCTGATGCATTTTGATCAGTTGTGCTATTGTTGAAGAGTTAGCAGCGCTAGGGGCAATTGTTCATACATGTGCGAGGAACCAAGACCAGCTCAATGAACGCGTTAGGGAATGGAAGGAGAAGGGTTTCAAAGTTACTGGTTCAGTCTGTGATGTATCCTCTAATGCTGAAAGAGAGAAGCTGATGAAGGAGGTTTCCTCTCTGTTTGATGGGAAGCTTAATATCCTTGTATGTGAAATTTCACTCTGTGTCTTTCTTATTGCTTAACACTTTCATAGTACCGAAAAAAAACTTCGTAAAAGCATTTTTAATGCAAAATACTATTTTAAAAAGTTAAATTGATAAAATAGTATTTTAAATAGTATAAATATAGCTTATTTTGAGTACAAAGACTGATAATTGCTGCAGTGATCCTAAGAAAGTTTCAAGGACAGTGAAAATGAGAACAGTTACTGCTGTAATTATTGTTGTTACCCGTTCTAAAACCTCACATAAACCAAAAAAACAAAGAATATAT
>NW_011499862.1:421848-573642 GCF_000495115.2 Populus euphratica
CAAAGAATATATATATATATATATATATATATATATATATTAAAAAAATATGTATTGGAAACACACACATAAGTGAGAAAAATATAACAAAATACCTAGAAAATTGTCAAAAACTAATTGAAGAAGATCAAAATACACACAATTTAAAAATTTAATAATGTATCCTCGACTGATTAAGGTTTTATTGGCAAAAAAAATTTAATTTAAAAAGAAAATTTTAAAATTTGATGTTTAAGGACTCAATTGAAAATTTTTAAAGATTAATTGATTTTATTAAGGCTTTAATTACAAGAAAAATTAATTTTTAAAGTCAATTTAAGCTTTGATCAGAAGAAATTAAAGTCTAAAGGTTGAATTAAAATTTTTAAGAGTTAATTTAATCAAATTAGGAACTTAATTATATAAATATTAAAGTTTGATGAGCAATTAAAGACTTGATTGAAACAATTTAAAATTAAAAATTAAACTGAAAAAGATGTGTAAATGTTTGTGAGAGACAAAATTTTTTAAAGAAAACTACTAGAGAATAGTTGTTTAAGGTATACATTATCTATCCAAAAGTAGGTGTTTTTTTGCTTGCTTTTGTTGTTTTTTATTTTATAGTTATGTCTACAAACATAAAAAAGAGATCTAGAATGTTTAACAAATGATATTGTATTCATCTTTTTTTGATGTGATTTTTATTTAATGAGATTTTTTATGTTTTTTATATATTAAAGTTGTTTTTTAAATTTTTTAATTTGTGTAACATAAATGCATTTGACTTGATTTTGCGCAAATAAGTAGTGTTCAATTAATTTTAATCAATAGCCTTTTAAACTCTTCCAAATCTCCAGGTAAACAATGCTGGGACAAACATATATAAAGCGACCTTAGATTACACAGCTGAGGATTTCACATCTCTCATGAATACAAACCTTCAATCTGCTTTCCATTTGTCCCAACTTGCACATCCACTTTTAAAAGCTTCAGGGGCTGGAAAGATTGTCTTCATGTCTTCCATTTCTAGTGTGGTATCTATAAACACTCAGTATCCTTTGTATTCAGCTTCTAAAGGTACTTAACTACTTCTCTAGACCTGTTTTCACATTTTAATTTTCCTTCTGTTTCTACTGCAAAAGCTTGTTCTCTTAGGACCTGTCATGACATGTATACTGCAGGTGCAATGAACCAACTTACAAGGAATTTGGCGTGCGAATGGGCTCAGGACAATATAAGGGTTAACGCAGTTGCTCCCTGGTTCATACGAACTCCTCTCACAACACCTGTACAACATTCTACAAACTCACGAGTTCTCTAATTAATGTTTGATCTCCTTTCTACATGTTTTTCCCATTCAATTCTCATTGCACAAGTGCAACAACATAGGTGGATTGTTCTGAACTAACGCGAGACGCTCAGTTCTGCAATATGATTATCTTATCGAACTTTTTTATTGCTTCAGTTCTGCAATAATTAGTCTTAGGAGCTAGGTGAATTAGATTAATTAACATCTGCAACACAATTGTCATTATCAAGCTAGTTTTTCTGTGATCATGAGTAATCTAATGCTTTTCCTTAACCATTCAGAGTCTGGATGATGAGAACATTCTGAAGGAGGTTTTCAATCGAACCCCCATGAGACGCGTTGGGGAACCAGGGGAGGTCTCTTCTGTTGTCGCATTTCTATGCTTGCCTGCACCAGGTTTCTTAACAGGACAAGTTATATGCATTGATGGAGGGATGTCAGTGAATGGCTTTTCCATGGGTTGAAAATTAGCTGCTCTGAGCGTGAATTCATCTACTTGTTGGATTGAATAAGGCAGTCTATTGCCCTTTGATGATGTTTTGAACTATCCTGCCAAATAAGAGGATTGTCTCAGCCTCTCAAGTCTCAATGACTTGGACCTAGTTTAATATCATTTATCTGGGTGTTTTCCATGGCCAGTAAACTATTTTTTCAATTAATATTGCCCTTCGATGATGAAATCTTATCTTTCGATGATGTCGTGAACTGTCATGTCAGACGAGGATTTTTTTCAGCCTCTCAACGATGACTTGTAGCCAATTTAATATTATTTATTTGGGTGTTTTCAATGATGAATAAACCATCATTTCAATTAATAATTGTTTATTTTCAAAGAACAGGGGAAGGATAGATCCAACTATAAACTAGCGGGTTCATTCCACTCCAGTACTGCAATTTAAACTTTACAGCATTTATAATACGAGATTAGTAATTTTAACCGACTTATTAAATGAGTTGATTTTTAAATTTAAAATAAAAATGAATTTGAGGGCATCAAATTTTTTTTAATTGGATGGTTAAATTGTAAAGAGAAAAACTTTAATAAAAGAGAAGACAATAAAAAGAATAAAAGAATGAGGATTAAATTGAAAAAAATAAAATAATATAAACTTTCTTAAATAATAAAATTAAAAACTAATAAAACTTTGACAAAAGAGCCAAAACTAAAAAAAAAAAATGAGGATTGAATTTAAAAAACCAATATATAAAAAATAGTAATTTATTGATGAAAATAAACAATAAAAAACTAAAAACTAAAATTAAAAAATAAAAATAAAAAAGTACATGCACTTTTTCTTAAAGAAAGAGAAAAGAAGTAAAAAATAATAACCCCCAACATCAAACCGCTCATCATTCTTTATCACGCGTCGTGCTAGGAAAAAAAAAAACAGTAACATTTTTAATAGCATGACAAAAGACTAGGTTTTGTCAACGGGTGGTGTTACATGCGCCGACAACTTTCTTGATTAAAAAATTTAAAAAGCAATATAAAATTACCAAAACATTTCTCGTTACCTTGAAAATAATAAATAAACCATCATGAAAAAAATTAAAATACCCCTAAATTTATAACTTTTTTTTACTTTTTCTAAGAACAAAGATATATCTTAACAATAGTCTAACAAGAGAAAAACAAAAAAAAATATTATTCAATAACTAAATATTTTATGACCTTGGAGTAATGAAGTATCTTTACTATTTTAAAATTTGTGAAAAAATATCTTTGGTAAACAATTCTAAGTTTTTCTACTCTTGAAGTAGAAGAATATTTGTAATGTATAAAAATATTAAAAAAATAGCTCATATCTGTAAGTCTGCTTCGCACTGAACCATGGCACTTAGTTTACTCTAAACAAAAAGCCAAAAATCTGAGTAATTAATTGTAAGGAATTAGTTTGATAGTTAAGAAAGTTTGCATCTTTTCTTGACTTCATGAATTCAAATCTTGGGTCAGGATTAAAAAAAATTATTAATTGTTTTTTAATGCACCAGATCGACGAAGAATATACGCTTTTAAAATCATCACAAGATATTTAATATTGATTAACATGTAAAATGGTTGAAGAATATTCTTACTGTCAAGAAAATTTAAATCCTTCAAACTATTATCTACTCTCCTTTTCCCATCTATAGGAAAATGCAAATGAAGAATTATGATATCGAGATATTTAATATTCATCAAATTTCTTATCTTGAATCTTAATGCAACCCGGAGAAATCAAATTTCAATATTTACTTTATTTATATTTTTCAAATTGTTCTGTCTTTTCGGTAAATAAGCAATAATAATTAAGTAATAGAAATTATTTATTTATTTTCAGTTTTTTTTCTTTGCATCTTCTGATTACCATGCTTGAGCCGAACTTTTATCTAAGTGTATGGATTTAGACATTGTACGTCAAACCCATCTAGATGCACCTATAATGCTAGGTATGTTGTATAGTGTTCTTGGTGTTAAGTGTGCACCAACACTTATACGAGCTTGAGTTAATATGCTTGAGTCAATCATACTTAAATTTAAATAATTTATTTTTATTTTTAATAAATTTAAATATTTTATTTGAACCTAACACTTCTTTAATAAATTTTTCAAAACTTTATATAAAATCCTAATATTATATGTTATTTTGAATAGAATGTAACTTAAAATATTATAAGAATGATATAACTTTTTAATATACTTTTTTAACAAAATCCTTAATATTATATATTATATTATTTAAGTAAAATATAACTCAAAATATCATAAAAATAATATAACTTTTCATTATTTTTATAAAAAAACAATACTCAAGAATCGTAAATACCCTTTACCGTCGAAGTATTCAGTTGAGATGGTCTCAATATCTCTCCTTTATGCACTCTTTTCTTTCCGTTTATCGATATTGCACAGGTTCAACAATATAGGTTGAATATATTTAAAAGGGAAGTTAATGATTCTGACAAATTGTGAGCCGTCAATGGCTTCTCCATGGGCTATAAATGAGCACAAATTACAATTTCTTTATTAGCACTGAAGCAGGATTAGATAAGGGGATTTCTCTCTCGCTCTATTTTTGTATGAAAAATAAAAGCATGGCTCTCCATCCCTTTCATTGTTATGGAATGGTTGACTGCTTACAGCTTACGAAGTTAATGATGATCGTTGTGTTGCTTGTTCCATTCCCTTTGTTGTAACTTGTCTTTTTTACTGTGTTTTTTAATATTTTTTTAAATTAATTTTTTTAAATGTTTTGATATACAGATGTTAAAAATACTTTAAAAAACAAGATAAGAACACTGTCTGAAACACTATTTCTCTCCTTTGCAGTCTCCCACATTGCCCATTATTGCATTTATTTTTACTGCCCAATTCCTTGCTGGCTGTAACACCGCCGTGTGCTTATCCTCTTGTAATTATCTTGCTTAATCTAAATGTCCATGGTCAATAGGGCTTTTACTTCAATAGATTAATATTGGCCCTTTGGGCCTAGCCCAAATTGTGGGTAACATCCTCACCAAAGTTTTTATTAAATCGTAACCCCTCGTCACAGCTGAGCAAGAGCAAGTTTTTTTTTTTTTTCAATGAACCGGTGATTGTTTCAAAAGAAATAAAATAAAATAAAATGAAAAGCATAAAAATTAATAATTGAGAGGTTTGATGGATGGCCAAATTCCAAGCAATTTAAACTTTAGATTGTTTTTCTAATTTGAATAGGAAAGCTTTCAGAGACAGCTAAGAAGTTCAATTCAAGAGCACAAAGGATGGAATCCTCTGCACAATGATGATGATGTGAAGTCGGTGCTTAAAAAAAAAATGAGAATTTTTTTTCTTTCAATGAAATAAAACTAGCATCAAGCCCTTAAAATCTTTGAAAATCTAGTCGAGGATACCGAGAGTCAAGCAGGGACCAGCATAAGGTGTTCAACGTCCAAGCCAGGTCCACTTAGCAATATTCAGAGCTCGAGCCGGGACTTGGTCCATGATCCAGACGGGTTCAAGTATGGGACAGCCTAGATTTAAATGAGATCGGGTCCATGACGTTCAGCATAAGTGGTAAACAAAATTGGTTTTTTACACTTTTTTTTTTTTTAATAAAAGTGGGTATAATTTATATATACCTCAACTAATTTTTTAATAATCAAATAAATTCCTAATAATTTTAAAGTTTGTAATAATTTTTAAATAACAAATAAAAAACCTGAAACTACACTTCTCGAAATTTTTTGCACTTTTAATTTGTATTCTAGAGTTAAGTGGAGTTCAAGACGACAGGAGATGGTGTGGATTATGCTCAGGCCAGACTTGGAATGTATAAGAGTGACCTGGCCTCGGGGGCTAGGTTCGAGACAACATAAAGTTTAGTCGGAACAAGAATATTAGGGGATCGGTTCCCGAGCACCAAGAGAGGTGCAAGGGGATCAGGCTTGGACTCGAGGATATAGCAAGGTTTCAATCTAGGGTCCATGGAGATCGGGCCTAGATTTGGTCTCAACATTTGGAAAGTTTTTGTTTCCTTTTAAATCTCACAAAACTTTTCTGTTCCTTTTTTTCCTTTCCATTATCAAAGCTGCGAATATAATTTTTCTTGGATGTGTTGGGTGTGGACACAACATGGTTGGTGGCAGCCATGTTAAACATGGCTAAAGTCAATGGTGGTTGCATGGTGGGTGCCTAACCAAAGAAATTGTTGCCCACCATTGTTGACTAAAGAAGAAACTTGTCTCCCACATCAGCTATAAATAGAGAGTGCCATTGATAGCTGATGTGCACCACGAGATAGAGAGAAACACAGAGAGAGAGCTAAGGGTGAGAGTTGAGTTGAGTTGAGAAGTTTTCTCCTCCTCCTTGTTTTGTTGTTTGTATTGCTTTTGAGCTTGATTAATACAAACCAGTAGCTCCGTGGAGTAGGCAAGTTGCCGAACCACGTAAATTTGTGTGTGTTTGAATGTTTGGATCTCCTAACAACTGGTATCAGAGCTTGTTCTTGAAAGTTCTTGAAAAAAGAGGGTGTTTGATCCAAACTCAAAAATCAAAGTTCTCAAAACGTGTTTTTGAACATACCACCGTGAAGAGGACGACGAGAGGAATCCACCGGTGAAAACCCGGCAAAAATCCGACGTCCTGCATGCCCGCACGCGCCTGCACGCGCCACCACCAGTACTGTCCACGCGCACAGACGCGCCGTACGCGCTTCACGCGTCTTCCTCGCCGTTTCCTGCAAATTGACACTGCCACGTCAGCCGCCACGTCAGCCGTCCGGCACAGTCAGCAGCCGCGCATCCTGCCACATCAGCATTTTGACCGGTCAACACGCCACGTCATCGGACACGCCATCCGCCACGTCATCGGACACGTCATCACTGCCACGTCAGCAGAAAATCTCCTCGGATCTGTCACGTCAGATTGGGGTGGACCCCACATTGCCTACGTGTCTGACACGTCATCTGCCACGTCAGCATAACTGGGTTTTGATCCGGTGTGGCGCAGAGACTATTCCTCCTGCCACGTGGCTTCATCTGCAGCGTCCAGTTATCTCAATTTTTGATTGTTTAAATCGGAGCCATCCGAAGTCCGATTTAGGTGATCTCAGTGTCGTTTCCAGCTTTTTTGGCCATTCCGGACACATCTGTAAGGTCAGATTTTTGAGATTCAAATCCGAGAAAGAGTAAAAATGGCTGATGAAATAAAGGCTGCAGGAATTGAAAAATTTGATGGAACTGATTTTGGATATTGGAAAATGCAAATTGAAGATTATCTATATGGGAAGAAACTTCATCTTCCTCTGTTGGGGAGCAAGCCAGAAAACATGTCAGAAGAAGATTGGCAAATTCTTGATAGACAAGTCTTGGGCATTATCCGGCTATCATTATCAAGAAGAGTTGCTCATAATGTTACAAAAGAGAAATCCACAGCAAGATTGATGGAAGCCTTGTCTGAGATGTATGAGAAGCCATCAGCAAATAACAAAGTGTACTTGATGAAGAAGCTGTTCAACCTGAAGATGACAGAAAGCACCTCTGTTACACAGCATCTTAATAATTTCAACACCATCACAAATCAATTGTCATCCGTTGAAATTGAGTTTGATGATGAGATCCGAGCACTTATTTTGCTAGCTTCACTTCCAAGCAGTTGGGAAGGTATGAGAACAGCCGTAAGCAACTCAGCCGGAAAATCCAAATTAAAGTATGATGATATCCGAGACCTGATTTTAGCTGAAGAAGTACGAAGAAAAGACTCGGGTGAAA
Organism: Populus euphratica; assembly: GCF_000495115.2. Classification (NCBI taxonomy): domain Eukaryota; kingdom Viridiplantae; phylum Streptophyta; class Magnoliopsida; order Malpighiales; family Salicaceae; genus Populus; species Populus euphratica. The sequence goes on from NW_011499862.1 coordinate 429,368, forward strand.
GCTCAAGTTCAGGTTCAGCTTTCAACATCAACACTCGAGGAAGGAGACAAGACAGAGGCTTATCCAGAGGCAGATCAAAATCCAGGTACAGAAGCAAAAGCAAGTTTGGACCCCGGAAGCAGGTTGAATGTTGGAATTGTGGCAAACCTGGCCATTTTATGAGGAGTTGCACAAAACCAAAGAAACCTGAAGCTGATTCTGCAAATGCCACTACAGATGAGGTACAAGATGCTTTGATCCTTGCAGTACATAGTCCTATTGATGATTGGGTTCTTGATTCTGGAGCTTCATTTCACTGTACTCCACACCATGAAATGATGCAAAATTACACTGCTGGAAATTATGGGGTAGTCTATCTAGCCGATGGACAACCATTGGATATTGTGGGTATAGGAGATGTGCAAATCAAGACAATGAATGGATCTACATGGAACTTGCAAAATGTAAGGCATGTTCCTGAACTAAAGAAGAAGTTGATCTCGGTCAGACAACTTGATGATAGTGGCCATTCAATCCTTTTCTCTGGAGGAATGTGGAAGGTATCAAAGGGAGCAATGGTTTTGGCTCGTGGAAAGAAAACTGGCACTCTGTATATGACCACAAGATCAGCAGATATAATTGCCTCTACTGAAGCAGAAAATCAGGCACAACTATGGCATTGCAGACTCGGCCATATGAGTCAAAAGGGGATGAAGATACTTCAGTCAAAGGGAAAGCTGCCAGAATTAAAAAATGTTGATCTAGACATTTGTGAAAGCTGTGTTCTCGGAAAACAGAAGAAGCTCAGTTTCTTAAAGGTTGGCAGGACCTTAAGACCAAGAAAACTAGAACTGGTGCACACAAATTTATGGGGACCAGCTCCAGTAGCATCTCTTGGCGGTTCTCGGTACTATGTCACTTTTATTGATGACTTTAGCAGAAAGGTATGGGTCTACTTTCTGAAAAATAAATCTGATGTGTTTGACACGTTCAAGAAATGGAAGGCTATGGTTGAGACTGAATCAGGCTTGAAGCTGAAATGCTTACGATCTGATAATGGAGGAGAATACATTGATGGAGGTTTCAAGGAGTATTGCGCTGTCAACGGTATCAGAATGGAAAAGACAGTTCCAGGCACACCACAACAGAATGGTATTGCTGAACGGATGAACCGGACCATCAATGAACGAGCTAGAAGCATGAGGTTGCATTCTGGGCTACCTCAAACATTCTGGGCTGATGCAGTTCATACTGCAGTTTACTTGATCAACCGTGGACCATCAGTACCTTCGGAGTTCAGACTGCCCGAGGAAATCTGGAGAGGAAAAGAAGTACAGTTTGCTCACCTAAAAGTCTTTGGGTGTGTTTCCTATGTGCATGTAGACTCTGATGCTCGCAACAAGCTGGATGCCAAATCAAAGAAATGTTTCTTTATTGGCTATGGAGATGAAGAATTTGGATTTCGGTTCTGGGATGATCAGAACAGGAAGATTATCAGAAGCAGGAACGTGATCTTCAACGAGAAAGTTTTGTACAAAGACAAATCAAGTACAGAACTAGAGATAACTGATTCAGATACGAGTTCACAGAAATCTGAATTCATACAATTAGAAGGGTTTCCTGATGTTACCACTCAAGAGTCCACACAAGATAGTTCAAGCACTTCAGTACCCACCACTTCTACACAAGATAGTGCAGAGCCAAGTGAACCAGCTGTTCGCAGGTCTTCAAGGACTATAAAGCCTCCACAACGGTTCACACTTCTACTGAATTATATCTTGCTGACCGATGGTGGTGAACCATTAAATTATGAAGAATCCTTACAAGATGGAAACTCGAGCAAGTGGGAGTTAGCCATGAAGGATGAGATGGAGTCATTGCTGAAGAACAAGACTTGGGAGTTAACCAAACTGCCTGAAGGAAAGAAGGCCCTGCAAAACAAGTGGGTTTACAGAGTAAAGACCGAGCATGACGGAAGCAAACGGTTCAAAGCAAGACTTGTTGTAAAAGGGTTTCAGCAAAAGAAAGGGATCGACTATTCTGAGATATTTTCTCCAGTTGTGAAGCTTACAACAATCAGAGTTGTTCTGGGGATAGTAGCTGCAGAAAATTTACATCTTGAACAATTAGATGTAAAAACAGCATTTCTTCATGGAGAATTGGAGGAAGACATTTACATGCAACAACCAGAGGGGTTTGCAATACCAGGAAAGGAGAGTCAAGTTTGCAAACTAAAGAAGAGTCTATATGGTTTGAAGCAAGCTCCAAGACAGTGGTACAAGAAGTTTGATAACTTCATGAGTAGTACGGGATACACAAAATGTCAGGCTGATCATTGTTGCTATGTCAAACATTTTGACAACTCCTATATCATTCTACTGCTATATGTGGATGATATGTTAATTGTAGGTTCCAGCATGGAAGAGATTGACAAGCTAAAGCAACAGTTGTCAAAACAGTTTGAAATGAAGGATCTGGGAGCTGCTAAACAAATACTTGGCATGAGAATCATCAGAGACAAAGACAAAGGCATACTAAAGCTTTCACAGGCAGAGTATGTCAAGAAGGTTCTCAGCAGGTTTAGTATGGATAATGCTAAGCCAGTATGTACACCTCTGGGGAATCATTTCAAGCTCAGTAAAGACCAGTCACCAAAAACTGAGCTAGAACGTGGATACATGGACCAGATCCCATACGCCTCAGCTATCGGCTCCTTGATGTATGCCATGGTCTGTACTAGACCAGATATTGCCCATGCAGTGGGAGTTGTAAGCCGATATATGAGCAATCCTGGAAAGCAGCATTGGGAGGCAGTGAAATGGATCATGAGGTACTTAAAAGGCTCATCGGAGACATGTCTTATTTTCACAGCTGGCGGTTTGAAACTTGAAGGCTTTGTAGATGCTGATCTAGCAGGAGATGTTGATAGCAGAAAGAGTACTACAGGTTATATATACACTCTAGGAGGCACTGCTGTTTCTTGGAGTTCTACCTTGCAAAAGATAGTTGCTCTTTCAACGACAGAAGCTGAATATGTCACAGTTTCAGAATCCGCAAAAGAGATAGTATGGCTACAGAGTTTCCTGCAAGAATTGGGCAAGATGCATGAAAAGGGTACTTTGTATAGTGACAGTCAGAGTGCAATCTTCCTTACCAAGAATCCAGCATTTCACTCCAGAACAAAGCACATACAGATCAAATATCACTTCATCCGGCAACTGCTCGACGATGAACAACTGTTACTTGAAAAGATCTGTGGAAGCAAGAATCCAGCTGACATGTTAACCAAAGGAGTCACTCTTGATAAACTGAAGCTGTGTAAAGCTTCAGTTGGACTTAAAGATTAAAAAACAGATTTAGCGCCATTTGTGTCCAAGTGGGAGATTGTTGGGTGTGGACACAACATGGTTGGTGGCAGCCATGTTAGACATGGCTAAAGTCAATGGTGGTTGCATGGTGGGTGCCTAACCAAAGAAATTGTTGCCCACCATTGTTGACTAAAGAAGAAACTTGTCTCCCACATCAGCTATAAATAGAGAGTGCCATTGATAGCTGATGTGCACCACGAGATAGAGAGAAACACAGAGAGAGAGCTAAGGGTGAGAGTTGAGTTGAGTTGAGAAGTTTTCTCCTCCTCCTTGTTTTGTTGTTTGTATTGCTTTTGAGCTTGATTAATACAAACCAGTAGCTCCGTGGAGTAGGCAAGTTGCCGAACCACGTAAATTTGTGTGTGTTTGAATGTTTGGATCTCCTAACAGGATGACGGAAAGTGTCTAGAATCAACATGGCAGAGAGATGGATCTTGACAGAGTAAGGATCTTCTTTAACAAATCATCGTCACTAACAATTGCTTCGCAATTCAAATAAGTTCACATAATTTTCAAAATATGTATATAAAATAGGTTGATAATCTTGCAGGCTGATAAATTCAGTAGGCTTGTAACTATTTCATAACCAAAAAAGAAAGAAAGAAAAAGTTCTATAAAAATTCTCTATTGTGTGGTTGTTCTCAGGTAGGAAGAGCTTTGTTCTATTTACAATAAACTTGTTTATTCTTGAATTTTAGTTATTTTCTAATACTAAAATATCAAAGTTATTTGATTTGTTCCTTGAGCGATTAATTAACTCTTTAAGTATTGAATTAATTTGTATGTATTAATGATAAGTAAAACTTTAAATCAGTATTTGAGTGTTACAATTTTAGTCTGTTCATAAGCTTGTAATTTCTTATTTTAATTTGAAGAAAATAACAAAAAATTAAAACAATGTGGTTTTTAAATAAAAATTATAGATTGAAATTGATTAGGCAACTCAGTAACCAAGCTTCTTTTTCAAGTAAGACATGGTCGGTTGTGATAAGTATGGAACAAACATGACTTCCCAACAAAAACTAAAGGAAAAAAAGAAGCCAGCACCTTTCCCAAAAACAAAAGCTAAACCCCAAAATTCGCAGCAGCAGCAGCAGCACTAATGGAGATAGCTAAGAATGAGTAAGCAAGGAACCAGAGCCAAACATGGAAGCAAAGAACGTAGCCTTAGCCAGACACATTGAAAAGAAGTTAGCCTGCACAAACAGTTGAGAAAATAAAATAAAATAAAAAGAAGTCCCAGGAGTAACAGAAACCAGCAAGGAGGCCCCCTCCCAGACAAAAGCCTTGCAGGTTACCTTTTAATTCATTTCTCAACTCGTAAAAAAATAATCTTAATTAAAAAAATTAAATTGTAAGAATAAATTTTAAAATATAATTTATATAATTATTTAATATATTTTTTAAAATAAAAACTCTATAAATATAAAAATTTTCTAGACTTAAAACTTATACACCATAAGTTCATACCATTATTTTTAATTTTTATTAAGTAGATGAATCTGCAATCTCTTGATTAACAAAATTTTAATATTATGTTAAAAAACTATCCTTTTTAAAAATTTAAATTGCTAAATAAATTTTTTTATAACTTTCTAAGCACTCTTGATTCTAGCCTCACCAGCAACAATATTACAATGATAACTATCACTATAAATATTACCATTTGCGCTAATCTTCGTATGGTTCCTATTGAAAAGCATTTCAGATAACAATTTATAATTACTTGTTTTCACATGTCTATCTTACAAAGCAGTCGAAAGTTACCAAGAAAGCATTGTTCATTTAATGAGATTATCTACACCCTTTTCCCTTTGAGTGATGAAGCTAGAGATATTTGTCAAAGGGGCAGATATTTTCTTTCATAAGTACGAAATTTATGAGGGAAAGATAGTGCATTTTATTTGGAAATATAATGCAAAAACAATGTTCATTCTATGTTCCATGTTTTGTTAGTGATTTACACTTTTGCATTATTCAAATTGATATACACAGAATCACTGTCTATATCTTGAATCACATACTGTATTTTTCTTTATTCAGGGTTTGAGATTCAACATGCTGATCACTTTAAAGTTTAAAGATTTCGCAGAAAATGAATTTAACCAAGAAATAGTGTACTTTGATATGGAACAAATGATTAAAATTGGAAGCCTTCAACTAAATTTTACCCCACTGGAAAACTAGCGAGTAAAACAGATAGGATGAGAGAGAGAGAGTCAGTCAGTCAGTCAGTCTAGCGTTAGAATCTTCCAAAATAATGCTCAGAACTTGTGTCAAGAATTAAAAATATGATTTCTGCACCTACCTATGGAGTCTTGACCCTTCAGTAGTCCTTGAAAATGGAAATCATATCTCAAAACAATGTTGAAGATCTTATCTTTAAAAATGGAATGTACAGTCCTCCACTTGTAAAGTTACACAGTAAGAAACATCCTCTTTAGTTCAATTTAATTCATTCAGTTACAGTAAATTGTTTCAATCATCCAAGTCTTGCAGCTATAAATAAATACACCAAAAAAATAGCTAGCTTTGCTGTAACATTTTAGCCTCAAAAGTGAGATCTCTCCACTAATAATTGCTAGAGGCTACACGTAAAATGGCCTGCCTTGGCAGCCTCACCACAAGCTCTAATTTTACAGTGTTCTGCTTGTGGATGTGGCTTGCTCCATGTTAAAATCGGATCCTGAAGCTTCTTATACTATATATGTGTAGCACTGCAAGGTTTGCAGTTGATCAAAAAGCCACTGGGTGATTAAGCTCAATTATTGGCCAAGATCTAATACTTGAAACTTAAAATATGTTCACCAACCAAAAATAATAGAAAAACAGAAATATTAGACACATTATTATGAACCAAGAGACTATTGTTTTGGCCCTGGTCCCGTGGAGACATTATTATTATTATCTTTTTATTGAGTGAAATTCGAAACATGCCAGTTCATGGTCTCTGTGTTAAGATATACCGAACAATACTTGATTATCAGTTGTCCCTTTTATCAATTCATTGTCGTAAACTTTATTCTCTTTGAATCTGTTTTCTCTTAAAAGACACTCAACCCTACCACCATATCAACTTTTTGCCTAGGGATTCGACCGTGAACATCGTACAATTTGATGAGGCTATAATTATGATCTCCAATGCACAAATGATTTTGATTTGATGCCACAAACATAAGATCATCAATACCCTATTCTAGTCCTCCACAAGGTGGTCAAGTGGATTATTATAAGGGTACATGAATCTTTCAATGTGCATGATGTGTTAAAAGAAATTCAGAGACGCAGAGAAAGGTTGGTTCTTCTAAAGCTGTTCAATCATGGCAGCCCTCTCTCGTATTTCACTTTTATGAAGGTTTTGAGACATCACCTTTAGGCTTTTCTGAGTTCAAATCTTTGATACCGAGAGTTTGCTTCCTTCTGACTTTCTGAAAGATAATGGACAAGCATTATTTATTCAGCCAAGTGAATTATTTTCGCTGTAGTACTAATCCTACGTCTTTTTTTAAAAGCTACTGGTGGTAGAGCTATATAATGTAATCTATTTTTTTTAAAAAAAAGTAATAATAATATGATCATCTTAATGAAGAGGCAAAACTTGATAGAGGGAGACATATGGTCCCGCAGATTGACAAGCTTGAAAGGTGTAATCGGCAAAAGTTTCAGCCATGGCCGATTCAAGAATCCACAGTATTAGAAATTGCAGCAGAAATAATGTTTATAATATATAGAGGTTGACACTGTAGATCTTAAAAACAGAAAAATAGAGGTTAAAGGAGAATACTAGTACAACACTAGAACAAAAAAATATGCATGGGCAAGACATTAAAGAAGGTTTGAATTGACCAAGCATTTATGTATGGTTCATACACAAGATGCTCTAAGATAACTACAAAAAGAAAGGGTAAAAAAAAGTTACAAAACAAAGGAACAGAAACATCCAAATTAGACCAACTAGAGAAAGCTACACTATGGATAAAATAGCAAAGACATTAGTTGCGATGAGCCTTTCAGAGACTGCCAAAAAATGCAGAAATTGCCCGCATATGGTATGTCGAGGCAAAATGAAGGCCAATTACAAAGGAAAATAAATAGTAAACTTTCTAACAATTCAGCGTAGACTCTTCTTGAATCCTACCTAGCATCTGATACACAGCTGTAGCAATCTCATCCACAGAACTCAGCTTACAATCATCTTCTACCTGCAATATTAGTCAAATTAGTTGTTTTGTTTTTCTCTTGACCAAAAGGATATATATTAACTTAATTTATTGATAAACTTGCTCTAACATAATTACCTTGACACTTAGAGAATAAAGCACAATTTGACCAACTGTTGAGACATTTAGGTGAAGAACAGAGAGCCGCATACTATGCAGCGCAGAAACAACCTTCAAGAGCTGTTTCGGCCGCCTTTTCGATCTTATTTTGAGGTTCGCATGACTCTCCACCATGGTCACTTCTATGTCAGCTATATCAGATTGAGACTTCATCAGTTTTTCATCCTTGCCAGCCGAGCTTTCGCAATGAATTGAGCTTGTTGTGTACTGTGGAAATATAAAGAATTTAGAGAAGGGCAGAGAAGAAACATGTTGCTGATCATCACCATTTGGTTTTTCTTTCATTTCTTTACAGGCACCAAGAACTTGTAACTTTTGTTCAAGCTCCTTGACAAAATTAATAGCGCCTCCAATAATTGAAGCTTGATCACCCTACAAAAATTTACTGCTTAATTAAGAGAAAGAAACTTTGCAGGTCATAGAAGAAGTTGTCAAGAAATGAAATTGAGCAAGTAAATGAGGAAGATAGGGAATGAAAGGGATACCCTTTGAACGTAGGACTCAGGCATTAAAGATCTCAGAACTGAAAGATACTCATTCATTTGCTTTCTTCGGTTTCTCTCTACAGCAATGTGAGTCATTCTCTGATTCTCAATCTCTTCTTTGTTCTTTTTACTCCTTGACCTCCTTCTCTTAACACGAGTAGCAGGCATTGCTGATGATTCACCCAAGTGGTGATGATGATCAGTAGTTGGAGTAGTACTCATGAGTCCATTTGCTGCGTTAATGCTAGCTTCTGATAAGGATGGAATGTTGCTACAAGTTAATTGCAAATCATTGTAGGGAGGCACCATGGAATCAGGTGGTGGCAAAGGGTTCCAATCCCCATGAAGAAATGTTTCTGTTTGGTTCTCGAGAAAATAAGAAGAGCAGCTTTTGTCTTGATCTTCATTTTGGTCTAGGACAAAGTCATAGCTCCAATTCCCAGCTGGAAAATTGTAGAGTTCTTTGCTGCTGTGGCCAAACCAGTCTTGTTGAAAGACTGCAGCCTCTAATGCCATCTCTTTTGCACTCTTTCTTTCTTTTCAGAAACTCAGTGTATTTCTTCCTTCTTCCCTTTTCCCTCTTAAATGCAACACAACGAGAGAAGAGTAGCAGCCCAGAAACCACCCAAAAAGAAGAAAGGCTTTCTGCTTTTTGGGTCTTGTATGGATGGAGAAACCGAGCTTTTAAAGGCCTTGTTATGAAACAAATTATCTACAGCATATTGCACGTGAAAATGGTATTGGTTTTTTGTTGAAAAAAGAGAGGAGAGTATACAAAGAAATTGGATTTTCCTTCCAAGATGACAGACGTTTATATATGTGCATTATGTGTCTTCTTATTTCCTTCTTAACAAGTATTCTCTCGGTATTTAAATAATTAGTCAATAAAAAACTCATTTTGATTTATTTCTAAATTCTATGTTAAGTTAAAAAAATACAATCAACTTGTTCACAATAAACAAAAAACTTATAATTAAAAAAAATATTATTCTAACTTCTAAAAGTTATAATTTACACCTATGATTAGGTGAAATAGAAAACAAAAAAATTTTGAGCACTTGAGAATCTAGAATCTATTGAAAATCTATTACCGGTCTATCACACACACATATATAAACCAATAGAATAGGGTTAAGCTCAAAAAATATCTGATTATTTTAAATTAATAATTTAATAGTAAAAAATCATTACTTTTGATTTGATCAATAAATTTAATTTAACTTTTTAAAAGAGATTTTCAAGGTCTAATTCTATTATGAGGTTAGCACTCTTGTGTCAGGCTCCCTTCAAAAGACCCCAAATTAGCTGTTAAGATTTTGTTGGAGACAATTTTATTATTTTTCTTAGATTTTTTTGAATTTTATATTAGTTTTGAATTTCTTGTTATTTTTCCTTTTTGTTCAAGGGTTTTTTTTTTAATCTTCCTTGTTAAGATATTTTTAGACTATTTAAAGAGTTATATATAAAACACCTAGAGAGATATAATATATCAAACTTTATTCTTAGAAATAAAACTACTACGAACTAGAGTTTTTGATGTGCTAACTCTATTCTATTTTGTCGAACCCTATCATTCTTGTTGTTTTCTTTGTTTTTGTATTTCCAGTATGTATCATATCCTTCGCAATTGAGGGACTATCATCACTAAGTTGTAACTTAATTGATATTAATATACTTTCTACTTTTTAACATTTTAAATTCGACCATCTAAAAAAATTGATGCTCCATATGATTCATAACTCTTAGGAAATTATTATTTTTTATTCTCTTAATTTGGAAGTTCGTGGCCTATTGGTCTTCCAATGCACAATAATTATTCCTATTTATTCTTATAATATTTTTTTATTTTACAATTAATTAAAGAATTCAAGATTGAGCATATTGAAGTTAAAAGCAAGTTATAATTCACACAATCACATCAAAATTAAGGAATTCAAAATAAGTTTATTTCTTGTAATTAACTTAGTTTGAAATTTGAATCCTGATAAACTAGAAAGAATTACATCATTAATCATCATGACAACTTTTCACATTGTTAAGTCTTCTTTCTTCCATGAATTGTGAATAAGATTTGATCAATGATTTTATCCTGTTGGATAAGCTAAATAACTACAGCCAATGAAACTTGAATTCTTGGCCACATAGTGCCTACTCTCTGGTTGACGGCAAGCAAGTTCTTCAGAGCAAGTTACACACACACTCTTGTGGCATTTACGACACAATTGTCAATTCTATATATATATATATATATATACACAAACTCTTTTATTAATTGAATGAAAATGATATTAACAAGTACCTGAATTAGGGCAGAAACTGACATAAGCGCTATGCATGTAGCCTACAATAGCCAATTTCTTATTTTGTCTTCTATATTATTTTTTTTATTTTTTTTGTATCCAGCTGAAAATGATTGACTTAACTTGGGCTTGGTATTTTAAGGGCTATATATCTCGAAAACATTGAAAAAAAATGAGAAAAATAAGAATAAGAAGAAAAAAGGAAACTGAAATTAAATTTTAAATGCTAAATAAAAATGGCAATTTACTAATTTTTTTTTTTACTGCCAAAATTGCACTCTCTTATGAATGTTGTGTAGTCCCATCTCCCCTAGTTCTTAAGACACTGCTAGCTAAATACCATATGCAGCAACAAAGGGTCACCTCCCTCTAGTGTCGTTCATTTGTTTTAATTAATTTGTCAGAATAAATTAAGTCCCTGAATTTTATGTAATTATTTGACCAATTTACTTTATACTGCTGAAAGTACGTGCCTGCATCTTGAAATGATATACCGAGAGCGAGTGACACGCGCCACCATGAACAACCACAATTTGTGAACTGAAACAGGAAGGTTCGTCATTTGGTGAAAATAGGGCCGGATGTACGAGCTCATTGAGAGATGTGAAGATAAAAAGGGCTGACAAAGCAGAGATTCTTACTGTGAGGAAAGCAAAGAAAGCTGAAAGTTACATTGCTTTGATTTGTCTGATATAGCTGTACGTGAGGAATCCATGTGACGAAACAAACAAGCCATTCAGATTGTACTTTACGTTATAATTTGGTGTATAGCGCTGTTAGTATTTTATTTTATTATTTATCGATTGCTTACCCAAGAGTACTGTAAATGGCAGCTTCTGTTTCTACAGTTCCAAAAGAATGTGACTCCCTATGTAAGTGCTTGAGTGATTTGGTCAGTCATCACAGTTAAAAAAATGTTTTCTTTATTGTAAAATAACAGTATTAAAAAATATTTAGAAAATTAGTATTATTTAGGTACATATAATAAGTTTTAAAAGATAAGGTTTAATTATAAAGGTAAAAAGTTTAGTATGATGTGAAGCTTAGCGCAAGAATTAACCTATTTAGTAAGCATAGTTTTATTAAATGAAGAAGTGTGAAGAACATTTGATAAAAAAAATACTGGCTAATATAAATAAAATTATGAAGAAGTGTGAGGAAATTTTAATAAATTCTCTTTGAATACTATTTTCAAAATTTAAACATATATATATATATTAAAAAAGAAGAAGAAGAAGCAGCAGCAACCCTTATGAGACGAAAATTGAGCATGCATTTTACAGGCTCACTTGAGTTTTTTCTTTATTTTTATTTAATAAAAAAACAATCTGCAAGAGAGACGATAAAGAATTAAGTTCACAACTAGGTACAGACAGTAAGTACAAATCAATACGTATTGACATCATTCTCTTTAATTTTTTCCTTTTGTTTTAGTTCAAATTCCAAAAACCCATTGGAATCTCATCGATCCATGCATTAACTAATCAATCATTTAAGTAATTTTGAACAGCAGTAAACAATATATATATAAGCTTCCTCCAAATATCTCGTACCCAGTAATCTTAACCCATTAATTAATCAATAATCTAAGTTGCTTTCTGAGGTTCTTTAGCAACAACAACATTATTGACATCTTTTCAGTGGTCCTAGTTCTACAGCAAGTAAAGTACACAGTAATTTTATAGCTACTAGTCGGCCTGTAGGTTTAATTATGCACTTGGCACTTTGCAATGGGAACTGAAAATTGGATCTTGTAATTTTAAATCCATCAGTCACGAATAGTAGTAAAGTATGCAGACATTCCATCACCAAGAAAAAAGAAAGAAAGTTGTAGGGCATCATAAAACAGATGCTGCACTGCTAATTTTTTTTTTGCTTTTGTGTGAGCAATCAATCATCAAGCAATATGATTTGATACACAGAACTGTGATGGAAATATTAAAATTCATTAAACATTTTGATTAATTAGTTGGGTCTTTAGATTATAATTAAGGTTAATTAGTCGGCTTGAACATTTTGCTGTCTGCTACTGGTTTTTCTCCATATACTTTGGCTGATGTTGTATCTTACGTTCATAAAATCATTCGATTGTCTTTATTTATTTCTTGAGTATTAAACTAAGTGAAAGAAAAAAGAAAAAAAGAAAAAAAAGCAGGACAAAAGATTAGAGTATTTATGAATCTTATGAGAATGTTCGGACAGGAAGACCAGACAGAAAAAAATTAATAAACATTTTGTCTAAAAAAAGAACTGTCTCACTATACTTGATATATAATCAAAACCCAAAATCTTTTATTAAGTGGTTCGTGCATCGGCAATCCAACAAATTTAGGGCAATTGACTGATTGTCTTTATATGAGAAATGTCGTCGTTGCCTATTGCTGCCAATATCTATACCCAACCCGTACCATCTGCTTTCACACTATTTATAGGTTTTGTGTGTTTTTTCTTTCTTTCTTACTAATTTTATTTGAGAAGAATAGTGGAACTTGAATTGGAGAGTTCACTTACTTCCATCTAGTCATGATGGTATATGCGATATTTGTTGTCACTGATGGTTTGGTTTGGCAATAATAGGCTTTTTTTTTATTAATTTTCTTTTTTTTTTTTATTTTTATAAAAAAATTATAGTTTAACCATTTTGATTGTTGATATTTCAACTTTAATTTTTATTTTTTTTTAATTTTTAATGTTTGGTATTGGCTTTTTTTGTAGAAATTTTATTTATTTTCCATTTTCATTCTTTAATCTCAATTTATCAAATATTATATTTTCCAATATGATCCTTATTCTTAGGATTTCTAATTTTTTTTCTTGATCTTTTTGTAAAAGTTTTAATAGTTTTTAATTTTATTATTCAATTCAAATTGTTGCTATTATGTTTTTCAATTTAGCCCTTATGTTTTGATTTTTAATTTTTTTTCCTTGGTTGTTTTGTAAAACTTTCTTTTTAGTTATACTCTTTTATAACAATTTTATTTTTTATTTAGCCAAATACAAAGTTGCCCCTGAGCTGATTTGATAATTACAAAAAACATTATGAAAAAAAAATGCTTTGCCCTTAGCTTCAAGTTTTTTATTTTAAGGGTGTTTCATTATTTCACTGTATATTTTAATTGTTTATTATTTTTTATATTTGATAAAATCCTAAATTCCCCCTTAACCTAAATTCCAATAATGAAAATTATGAAAAAACAAAAATACCCCTTCATGTTAGTGTTTTTTTTTTCTAGAGTATTTTGGTCATTTCACTATACAATCAATATGAAAAAAAATTATTTATCCCTTATCAATTTGAAAAATGATAAATGAGCCATGTAAAAAGACTCTAATTTCCTTGGACGTCTATGTTACATTTTTTAGATGAAAGGAAAAAATAGTCTTTACACTATTCTAGAGAACAATATAAATGTATTTGCAGCTATAGTGGTTTCTAAAAGTAGATTAATTCTTTTTAATATTAGATTAAGAATGTATTCAATGATCAAATTAAAAAAGAAGAAGAAGAAGTTAATAACTATTGTGAAAATACTATAGGCATAGATTCATTGCATTGTGAATTAGGTTTTATATATATATATATATATATATATATATATATATCTCAAATTTGTGATTTCCCCGCGTGTATTGTATTGTTTTACACTGTTTTGTTTAATCTCAGTTTGCATTTTTTATTTCAAAAAAATACTAATTTGGTATTATAATACTTGATTGTTGTCAGCTCTTAAATAAAAAATAAAATAATTAAATAATTTTAAAAAATATTTTTCTGCATATGACCAAGTGTCTCAAAGCTAAAAAATTATTTTGTGTTTTTTTCATACACTAAGAAAAAAAATATTTTAGCATTTATTTTAGTTTTCATAACAAATTTATTAAAGTCAAGAGAACATTGACTGCTATTTTAAAAAATTCAAAAAAATATTTTTGTTTGGTTTTAGTACCAGGGATTATGAATTTATATGTAAAAAGTATTTCCAATATTAAATTTGTTTATTTTAATTATATTTTTTATTAAACCATGAAATAATATAGCTTCCTTTAAGTAGGACGTATTTAGAATATTAATACCTTTTATTTACTCAACTAGTTTCCGTATTCCATCTTTGAGACTAGTTAGGATTTCTTGTAACTAAAATATTAAGTGGCAACTCTCATTTTATATTTTACTGATAAGAGATAGGAATTCTTTATCTCTTTATATTTGCTAAATAGACCTTTATATTTTTCTAGAGGGTGGATGGCTTGTTGCGACACTGCGTGAACACATGCGAAAAAGATATAAAATACCTCATGTTTAAAGAAAAGGGAATGCATTTCATTTTTTTTTTTTAAGAATATCCAACCATCCTATACAAATTTTTGCACATGTAATATTCAAAATTGTTAAACTATCAATCAAGACATTTATTTTATTTTATTCTATTCTAGAAAACATTCCAAACCATGAATAGATGCATGGTTCTACGATATCTCTTTGTTAAAAAGTATTAATAATGTTTTCTATGTAATGTTGAAAAAGCTCAAACTATCTCAAGACAATTTTCTATCTCATCCCTGAAAACTTTTTGAAACTATGAAAATGCATGTTTTGATATACTTCATGTTAAAAATAAACGTAATGTCTTTTGTTAAAACGCATTGAAGTGTGAAATATCTAGTTTAACAAATGTAACATAATATCGCATGTTAAACATCTGATTATATCATGACTCCGTTGAATCAGATGTTTCAAACATTCAGCCATTTATTACAGATTTCTGTATCAATTATTCAAAAGTTTCAAACATCTATCAAGACTTTTTTCTATCTCATCCAAGAAAACATTTCAAAACTAGTGCGAGTGAAGAATCCGAAAACACTTGAGAAAGTGCCAACAAATGTCATAGACCACTAATGCAGCTGAAGTTAGCAGGTGTAAAATTTTGATTTCTTTTCCTTGTGGCTTAAAATTGGTCTGTCAGAGGTGTTGGCTAAGTGGCATGCATAATCCATTGGATCCTATAAATGGGAAGAAAAAAAATTGAAATAGCTAGATTCTAGACCCTCCAATGCATGTCCTGTTACGCGTTGTCACAAGTTACGACAGAACTTTCTGCCTAATTGTCCATTCTTTATTAGAAAACTCATTAAATTTTGGAACACAAAATCCCATATTTTATGCCTCCATCCTCCCTGCCATCATATAGCCAATATTTTATACCCGCACCCTACAAAATAAAACTTGGATATCGACTAATTTGGTAATAGAATACCTTTGACAATTTTCATTCTGCTTGTGTAACCTAATTTTTCTGATTTCTCGAAATCCATGCTCTAAAAAATGAAAGCCTCCGTGCGTGTCTACGCACATACACTCAACTCCCCGATAGGTCTTCGAATTATAACATCAGCAACTCCTCATAATTGCCTGGCAACCAAACACACACGTAATGAATAAAAGAAAACAAAAATCAATATTCGACCACCACCAAGAATTAAAATAAGGGAAAACAAAATGAAGTGTCTAAAAGGGATTGGATGACCGGTCCGAGGATCCTAAAAATTGAGCAGGTGAAGTCCTTTGCTTTCTAACATTATTAAAGTGACCATAATTGAGACTAGCTAGGCCGATTACACCAGGCATTAGGGCTAATTAGGCCAATCAATCTTTAGACTACTTCCAAGATTGATCCTCACAACAACCAAAAAAAATCGCAAGGGGCAACATGCTAAGCCACTAAAGGAAAGGGTCTTCTAAATGCAAGTCAAAACCTTCTCCAAATAAATAATTATACCAAGTCAACATTAAATTAATTGCATCAACTAACTCACATCTCTCTTTAGTGAGGTTTAAAGTTCAGATGCAATGGATGCCGCCTTCCTCAGGGAGTTGTTACTGTTCATAGAAAGCAAAGGGGCTTACCATCTGGACATATGTAGGTTTGAACTTTGAAGAATTGAGAAGGATTTGGTTTGACCAAATGGCGATCGATAGGGATACTGGCAACTTTGGCAGTATCCATTCGAGTTGTGAATGAAACCAAATTGTTTTCAAGGATTTAGATTTTGTTGTTGTTGATTGAGGGTGAATTGTGTTGCTAAGATCTCAGCTGGCCTATTTTAGGTTTTGTCCCTTTTCTGAAATCTTGAAATCTAAGGAAATGACCCCTATGTATCACAGCTCACCCTCTACTTAAATTAGGCCATACGTAAGTATGTTTAGACACAATAACTTACCTAACAATTAACATTTCATTCAATTTTTTATGTATTTTCTATAGGGTCTATACTAATTAATCTATATTATCTTCGACAAACGCGCATTATACAGAGCAATTAAGTCAATAAATGACCTCAAAAATTTCATAATATAGTTTTTTCTTCAGCTGTTGTCCAAAGCAGTTTAGAAAAGAGCAAGTCTTCAACACACACATGTCTAATCTGTTCCAGAATATAAGGATTCTTGCTCATAGCTATGGAAGACTCCAATTTAAAAGTCCCAAGGTAATGTTCTTGGTGGTGTGTGTGTGTCTATATATATATATATATATATATATTCCCATATCATAAATTGTTGATCCAAGTAGTCCCCAACTATGTATAACTTGTGATCAGATGCTTTGTATCTTGATTGTATATATGTCTCTTCTAATTTTATATATAATATCAAGATAGATTATGCCAAGCCAGTATAGTTCTACAATTTGTTTTATAGGCCAATTACCGTTATATATGTGAATAAATGTATGAAGAAAAACAAATAATTATATATATTAGACACAATAAAAAATTGAAAAAATAATGAATATTACGGTATTATGAAAACTTCTTTCTGGAATAAGAAATTCGGTAATATGGAGAAATCTTAGTGAAAGAGATCATTAAGCATTCAAAGGAGGAAGTCTGCTATTAATTATTTTATCTAAAACCCAGGTATAAAACTAATTCTAATATTATCAATCTCAAAAATATGAACTATGTACGTATATAGTGACATTGACAGTTCATAGTATGTCATCAAGGGAACACTTTATAAGAATTAAAATCTTGGATTTTCAATTCTTGACTCCGTTGGATAGATCATAGATTAAATTCAAGACTAAATATTTACTGTTTAATCAAAGATCCATCGAACTCTCAGTGAACAAAAAATACATTCATGTTGTGAATAATCCTGTCATATATTCTACCTGTAAATACTTGTAACTATCTTAATTAAAAAAAAATCTCTTATAATTGTAATTATAGAAAACCAAATTCATATAGATCAGTTTATAAAACCATGTTTATGAAGATTAATTGAATTTTAATGAAAAATATGTTTTCAGTGAAAATCTTTATTTGTTCTCCCTTACTCTCTATTACCTTTTTATTTGTTTATTTGTTGTTTATTTTTTTTCTTTTTGGTTAGAATTATTAGCAAGGAGACTCATAAATTCTTGCAGAATATGTCAACCCAGGTAGCTAAGAGATCGCTACTTATCCATAAAAACCAAAAAGTTGCTGCTTTAATTTCTTTCCCCGATCATGCATCCAAGCAACAGTTTGAGCATGGTATCGTTAAATTTCAAAGGCATTAATGTACACAGAGGGATCATTTCACATTCGTGGTAGTACTTTAGGCCATGCAGGGAGACGTTCTTTGAATTATTTCAACAAGATGGCCAATAAACATGAAGCAGAAACTGCAAAACCACTCCAGAAAGAGTAGAAGTTGTGTGCGTGCGTGTGTTTAATGAGTTATAGATGAAGCTGAAAAGACAACGTATATGACCAATGATGCAAAGTGAGAAAAAGATACCAAAATTGCAGAATCCTCACATGCATGTTGGATAAAATCAACGATAGCCACCATCTTAATTAATTCGAAAGCATTTTAAATTTATGATTTCTCATTTTTTTTTTTCCCACAAATTAATCTAGCCAACAATCGTGGATTGTGGACTATCCATGACATCAAGCCAACATACACTGAATTTCCACCAAATATGGTGGGATTCACAATAGCAGTATGTGGACGAGATAAACTGAATTTCCATACTTAACTAAATAAACATAAAATGGGGAGGCTTCTCCTTTTCAGGCCAGGAAGCTCGTTTTCCAATTCTATTAAAGTCTTCAAGACCCATGATTAAAATGGAATTAAAATGCTTTTTTTCCTCTTGGAATGTCAAATTTTTCTACTAGAAAGAGAGCCCAGATTAAAAAAAAGTACTAATGAAAATGCCATTTTTTCACTGTTTAAGACAAGGCTGCACACGGAATATGAAAAGGTTGATTATAGAAAAGCTCTCTCATCAATGGGGTAGCCTTTGTTTTTAAAAATATATTTGAAAAGAATATTTTAATATATTTACTAACTAAGTATATTTTTAAAAAATATTATGCATCATATAAGAATTAATCCAAGGAACATATTTCATTTGAAGACTGTCCTGCTAACAATGTTTATTTTAATATAGCTAATCCATGCTTTGTTGAGAAAAATGAGAGATATGACATTGGTATGACATTGGCTTTACACCCATTTCATATAGAAAAACAAAGGATTAATTTAGAAGATAAAAAGAAATTAAAAAATGCGACAAAGACTCCTCCCTTTTAAGTCATTTCATCAGTGAAAGCACAAATTTTTGTGGGGTCTCATAATCTATACTATATATTCCCTCAATCTCTTTGTCTTTCTCCAGATTTTAGTGTTTCATGTGAGTTTTTGGCATTGGCATGTGAGTTTTTGGCATTGGCTTCTTCTCATAGGACAGAAAAAGAAATCCAGAAACATTTGTATTTAGTTCCATTAATTGAACCAGCCCTCGAAACGTCTCTGTAGACTATATATATTATTGCTCGAAGCATATAAAATAATTTACAAGAAACTTAATCATAAACTAATTCCAAAGGACGCACTTTTTCCAGATCAATATCCTAACAACCTGGCAAAAATCATTGTCGTCTAAAACCCTAATCAAATCTATCTACTTCTCACAATCCTCACCTACCAACCCCACATACGATATACCTTTGATTCATTATTATTTGAATCTCATAGCAAAAAGTCGATTCCCATCTAATCAATTTCTTCTCAAGGTTAATTCTAGTGTTGTGCATGCAGTGTTGGCATCGCCTACCCTATTGTGTAAGGCATAATAATTACCTTTGGATTGCCAATGAGTCCAAGGTTGGCTCTTGTTACCTTGCAGCAAGGGAATGTGACCTGCAAATAGTACATGGTCGGTACCATAAAAGAGGTCAGACGACAAAAAATAATTGGAGAATAAAATGATATTAGTTTGGATTTTTTTACAAATATTGGAATTACTTTAACTTGGATTATTTGAAATCCACTTTCACTTTCAACCGTTGAAATGATACGTTAAAGGCTATTCACACACATCGAAGTCTGAGTGTGTAGTTACTCGACCATGGATATGGATGATACCTCTGATCTAGGCTGCCGAGTGGATCTGGGATTTGATTTTGATTCTTTTTCATTAAAAAAAAATATAGAAAAAGATAAAGATCAATGTCTCTTGAATAATCTCTGGCAAGGGCTTCAAGGCGAGGGGGCACGGGTGTTGTTGGAGGCTCACTTTTATCTTCTTTTTTCTTTTCTTCCTTTTCTTTATTATCATCTCGGTATTAATGCCATCTTTTATCGATTATCTTAAATGTTAATTTTAATTTTAATTTTTTTAATTATTACTATTTTTTCCTTTGAATTCTCATTTAATTAAATTATTTTTTAATTGTATCATTAAATATTGAATTGTTATATGATTGAGTTTCATAATTTTTTTAAATTAATCCGAATTGACTTAAATTTTTTTTACTTTTTTAATTTACTCTTCAACACTGTATTGGTTTATAAATTGAGTTTTGCAAAAAAATTTAATTTCTTTTATAAAATTATTTTATTCTTGTAACCCGATTCACGAGCCTAACAAGTTTAATTGCAAGTGGTTTTTTTATTTTTTTAAATTAAATTTATTTTTCACATTTTTATTGGTTGACACATTGAGATTTGGACTTTCTAATTAATTTTGATTTGCTTACTATAGAATTATCCCTATCTCATTATTTACATCACATATTTTATAAGTTGACAAGAATTGATCTAAATCGTTAAATATATTATCTAATATATTATTATTTTAATATTAAAAAAACTATAATTTAAAAAATTAAAATAAAAAAATGTGAACTTATCTTTATATTTTTTTAAATTTTAAAAAATATTTCAATTTGCAGCGTCACACAGGTCAAAGCTAAACTGCCACATGAATAGTACATTTCTACTATCAAATGAGTAAAGACGCGTGAAACATAACTTGGAGAGCTAATTAAAGCTATAAAAAGACATATTAATAAGAAGACTGCTGTTGGATTTTTATTGGCCCGTTATTTTTAAAATAATAGGCAATAATGATCACTATAATTTTTTTTATAATAATAATAATGGTCATTATAATTTATAATTCTGTTATCATTGTAAATCACCAAATCATAGCTTCAAATAAAAGTATATTTTGAATAGTAAATAATTCATAAAATTCTGATGAAAAAATAATACATATTGCTTCTACAATGGTAAAAACCAATCTAAAGAAAACAATCCAAAACTAAGCAGAAAAAAAAATTAAAGCTAGAAATAGCTAGGAAAATAATTAAAACTAGAAAAACAACATCTTTTATGTTTAATTTGAAGGTCTTTCCGGGTCTCAACTGATTATAGCAACTTACTCTCTATAGATGTAGTACTAGACATATAAACTTTTTATCAAATTTAATTCCAATTCAGTAGTTGAATTTAAAGTTATGAATGCTTTTTTCATGTTTGGTGTATTTATGCTTCCTCTTAGACTTTACCATGTTTATTTAGTTTATAAATACATCCACAAAACGTTGTGCATCAACTTCCCTTTGTTTCCCGCACCCTTCTGAGCTCCTTTTTCCTGTGTCTTTAGTGTATTTTGAATGACAATTTCACTCTTGAAATTGACATCTTTCATTTTATTTGTGTCGAAGATCCTCTTATATAAGCCTCTATGGATTTATGAAAATCATGTTAGCCAACGATTGAGATCTATTGTTTTCACTGAAAAAGATTCGAACAAATTACTTTTAGCTCTCCCTTTTGTCTTTGAGCCAACCATTCAGGGATATTTACATGATTTTGTGTTACATACACTCACACACAATGACTCCTGTTATGACTAATGAGAGAATTAGAATCTTTGCTTAGAAGGTAATCTCATATGATTAACTTTTTTTTTCGTTGCTGTTATATAAAAGTTAATTTCCCACAAATATAAAGCCGAAAAAATTCTCTATTTTTCGTTTTCGAAATCACATGATCTCAAATCATCCATCAAATCTATTCGTGTGGTGTTTGTCCCCTCAGGTAGGTTGAGCAGAGCTCTCTCTGTTCCCTAACATATGCATGCAAATTGCAATTCATGCAAAAATGCCTGTGAAGGTCTTGTTTTCCCTGTTAACGTTTACTGGTATGAGACAATGTTTTGTGATTCGACATAAAGAAACTTGTCATCATGCACTTGGAAGGGCACCTAATCATTCCTTATCAGCCATACACGTGTCAAAAATCATGACCTTTGATAGGGTATTAGTACTCATCAATCAATGTACAATTCCCTCTCTTGCTTGGCATTGCCAATCTATGAAACAATTACCAGCAACCTGTATAACAAACAACGGCGCAAGCCAAAAACCACTTTCTCAAAATAGAGTGGTTTCGATTTTTGGTTATTTTTTTTGCAAAAAATAACATACATGCTATTACTTTCTAGGCTATTGTTTGTGAAGGTGATAGATGCTGACAGATGTGGGACAATGAACGAAGTATAGTTTCTTTCAAGGGAAATAGTATTAGGTCATAGCTCTTGCCCTCATTTTCATCCCTTCCTTCTCCTCCTTCTATTAAGGATGGTTAGCTAGGGTTTGGTGCTGACTGCTGTACCTTTCCATTGGAGCCAACGGGACCCATGCATGGAATTTACCACGTCACTTGTGACCTATCATGATCACCTGGAGAATGGGTTTGCGATATGGTGATAATTCATAAGAGTAGTAGGCTCCATCTCTCAATAGAAATATATGGATGCCAGCTCGTTGGTCGGTTGCTTGCGCCATGAGTACCCTTCAATACCAATGCATATTAACCTCAAAACTTGTAGTTGTTCTAGAAATTTCAACATGAGAAGCTGCATATTCGATTCACATGTTCAGTTTACTATTTAAAATCTGAATCTGTTTTTTTCTCTTTGGACGTATGTATATATATGTGTTATTTCGACATCTTAAATTCGTAACAAAACGTATTAATGTTTAAAATAAGTTGTTTTTTTAACATGCTAGTACAAGAGCCATTAAGAAGTCGTCGAATAAAAACTTGATTATAAAGTTTGTGTCTGGTCGGTTTCCAAGATGAAAAAAGAATAAATACAGAGAGAATTAAGACATAAAATAAATATATCCAGAACAGTTTTAAAATCAATTTATATTCCTTCAAAACAAGAAATACAATAAAACATGTTTTTTTATGTTCTCATTGTGCTCGTCTTTTCTATTCTGAAACAATAATCAAAAGTTATTTTATTTGCATAGAAAGTATATTACAAAAGCATTTATAATCCAAAATAAATACTCCTGGAAAATTGATTGGATTCAAGTACATTAATGGAGAACAGATATGGTTTAATAGCATTCCAATCGGCTCAGTTTGTCACGAAAGAATGCAGTTCTAATATTCAGTGTTGAGTACTTATTTTTCAAATTACTTTAATTAGTTTATGTTTGGTTCATCATCAAATTTAATTTGAACACCCTTAATAGTAATTCCGTGATAGAAATGTTTGTAACTTTATAAGTTTTTCCCTGTCATGTTGACACTACAAATTAGTTAATGGCACCATATGAACTAAATTATTGGAATGTCATATGATGACTTCAACTCAAGATTTTCAGATCACATTCGAAACGTTGTGATAATTAGATAATTTTATGTACTTACGTTGACAACATAGAGAATATGAAGAAATCATTCTCTAAGTGAACTAGTCGTAGTGCTTTTTTTTATTCTTGATCTTTCCTGGCGGCTGACAGCTGGTTTTCATCATGAATTTCATATGAAATTGCTATCTGCCTGCATTAAATTCATAACAAGTTATTTAAATTCAATATATATACATACATATATTTATATATATATAACTTTTTGAAAAATTGATATATAAACAAAATTTTCATACTTGATTTTTAAATAAATTGATGCATCAATCTACAAATAATCAGATTTGAATGAATAATTTTTTATAAAAAAAATAGTTATTATATGTGTTTGTAAGAGAATTTTGTATAAAAAATTGGTTTAATAGCATTGCCCTTGACTTGAATTGATTCATGATATGCTCCATTTATGAAGCTATTAACACTAGTTAAAGTTTACCATAAGACTGTGTAGAGCTTGTCTAGGGCTAAAACCTGCCTTCCAAAATTCACAACAAGGTGTTTTAAAAGGAAAGAACTAATCAATTGAAAAGTTTCCCCTACAGCTCCCTCTTACTGTTACAAAATAATAAGAGATTCTACTAGACATGGGCCTGAGGCACATGGAATCAGTTCAGAAGTTGGAATTCTTTGCCCTCAATATTATGAGATAGATTACTAATAGCATTTGTTCTTGAGGTGAAAAAGTGAAAATGAATTAAAGGGCCATGCACAAATAAGTTTCACTAATCACTAATTATAGATCATGATTACGATTGCAATGATGGCTACATTGAACCTAAACAAACTTCCAAACAACGTTTATATATATATATAGGCATAGCGAGAGAGAGAGAGAGAGAGAGGTCTAGAGAGAATTTGCATGTCTCACTCCTCTTCCAGCCTGTTAACTTATGGACCCCCAATTTGAAATCAACATTACAAAGAGAAAATAATTCTTTTACAATCATAATTTCTTACTACAAAGCACTTGTGCATGTTCTTGGCACATCATACAATGACAAACTTTTGATCATTTTTTTTTATTTTAGATGGAGACTAGCACCTATATATGTATGCAGATTTCCAATTACATATAATGGCTAGGAAAGAAACTCCTAAAAGATAAGAATTGATCACTTTTTTAATTAAGGGAAGAAGCTTTAGCAGTAATCTTTTGTATTATTGTAGTCAAATGCAAAAAAGGTGCTTCTATAGTATTGGGCCACCTCGCACCCTTTTACTGTAAGCACATGCAGTCTTCGCTTTTTGTAAGGAAACTCTATTACAAACGGAGAATTTAGTGATGAACAACAAAAGCCCTAGATCCTGATCAGGTTATGAGGTTGCGTTTTATTTTTCTGTATCGACTGTTTCTCCATCTAGTCCACAAGGTACAGGTGTTTTGGATGGTAACAAACCAGACCCACAATTCGTAAGCCACCCATCAATGGCTCAGGCCTGTTTACAGAGGTCAGAACAATCCCAAAATTTTTCGAACTTTGCAAGAGTTTGGGGATCTCAGTGGTGTGAATAGAACAACTCGATAAGGATTGATGGATCAAAGTCAGCCCAATATAGCCTTTGGGCCATAATAAAATGAAACTTCCTACCCTCTACTCGGTTGTTTTGAAGAAATCCACAGGATCACTTCAAGCTTGGTTGTGCTTCATGAATCAGTATATTACTACTGATGATACTAATATTCAATATTGTTTAATTATAAGTTGAGGGTCTAGATAATTAATAAGCTATTAGTATTTCTTATTCTCTCGTATTATTTTTGGACAAAATCAACAAGGCTATGAGTCCCATTACGAGATATCTTTTTTGAGTAATCAGCTATGTAATGGATATGGACCAATATCATCGAATCGGCAATATTATCCATAAAAATGTGAACTATGAGCTCCCAATCCTCTCGGGGTTATAATGATATCAATATCCAACATTAATTAGGAGTTAATGGACTGATCAGCTTATAAATTTATAATCAAAGAACCTAAATGTGAGATAATACTTCTCAAAAGCTAATTATATAATGAATTTAAACCGACATCATCAACCAATATCAACATATATAAAATCACATTTTAGTATTGAAGGTTGCGGTCATTTTTTATATGATGAGAAATGATGTGATTATTAATTTTAATTTTTTGACTAATTAGGTATTTATTTGTATATATAGTCTTCATAAAATATTCACAAAACATTATGCTTCTATATTGCCATTATATGATACCTCATTTAATAAGCAACCACCAACAATATTATTTGTGGTAGAATTATGTAAGAATTAAAGTAAATCTATTTAGAAGAATCCTTCCTATAAAAGGATTGGAGGAATTGTGATAGACCTTAATGGAAGAATTTTTTATAAAACTAGAGATGTAAAGAGAATAGATTTCAAAATGAACTGGTTTAGTTAAAAAAAACCCTGATACCTTAAAGTTTTATTGGAGAGTCATGCCAATCCAATAATACATTAGAGAGAAGGAGATTCGATATTAATCCCTAAAGTTAGCATAAGACTTAAAAGCTCCTTTGGAGATTCATTTTAATTTGAGATTAAATTGGAGAGCATGAGATTCAATATCAATCATTAGAGATTGCATGAGGCATGGGAACTCTATTAAAGAGTTATGTCAGTCTCAAACTTCACTAGAGAGCAAGAAATTTAAGATCTTTCTTAAAGATTATCTGAGGACTAAGAGACTTACTAGAGAGTCGTGTCAGTTCAAGATTACACCGAAAAGTGGTAGATAGAAAGTGTATGTTAAAGATACAAAATTTTTATTATATATTTCTATCAAAGATAATGTATCCTAAGGTGATCTAAGTGCTAAGTATGAAAGAGATTTGTCTTAACTATTCTGATAATTTTGAATGGATCATCCCATTTGTTGTAACTTAATTTCTTGCCCTTATTTTTGTATATATTTTAAAAAAATAAAAAAATCTAAAAATATGTCTTTTCAATATTATTTTGTTAAGTTAATTTTGTTGTTTTCTTTATTTTTAATTAATTCTTATGTGTCAAAAAAATCTTAGAAATTACAAAAAAAAATGTAAAAGAATTGAAAAATATATATAAAAATAGATAGCTAGGGTTTGAAACTATACCAATAATTAAGTATCGCAAGCAAAAATAAGGATTGGAAATTTTCAGGCTATAATTGAGGGATTAATTGAAGAAAATGGCTTAATTTAATTTAATTTAATTTGACTAAGACTCAAAGAAATTAAGGTTCAATGATGAGTTTGGAACAAATAAACAAGTTAGAAAATCAATTAAGAGCTTAATTAAAGAAAAAAATTGAAATTGAAAATCAATTTGACTTAAAAATGAAAAACTATTGAACCATTGATTGAAATAGAAGCCTTGAATAAATCAGAGGACCTAAGATAACTTGGTTATGGGCAAATTTTGAAAATATTAAGGAAAGAAAATTGTCGCACCTGGCATTACAACAACCTTTAAGATTTCTCGTAAAACAAACAAATATTTGGAATGTTGTTCTCAAATGAGAAAAATATCTGCTTTAAGGAATCGTCACACAGTATTATGGTCACTAAAAACCCTTGTTGGTCAACATAAATTCTATGGTACGTGACTGGTTCCTTAAAAGGAAAGATACTATCATCCCTAAAATATTATACTTGATGTAGATTACATTACTAGTTTTGTCTTAAATTGTTAAGGGTTTATTTTGTTTTGTTTTTTATGGTCTATTTATAATATTTTTTATTCTAATACTAGTAAATAATTAACTACGAATACTTCCAATTCTAATATTAGTAAATATTACATGACCAAAAAAAATTATGGTATTCATAACTGCCCTAATGAATAAATCAGTAAAGTATGAATAAAAAGTAAAATAATTTTTTTTAAGGAAAAAAATAGAAAGAAAAGATAGATATATATTACTTACTAGATTCATATTTCACAATATAAGACTCATATGTACTTGGACTCAGCTTGTAACTGAGGCCAAAAGTGATGGATCTCGAAGCTTGCCAAACCCATATATAATTGAGCTTAATGCGTACCTAAACCCAATGATGTTGGATTTGGCAACTCACTAAACCCGCATATACTTGAGCTCATCACGTAGTTGAACTCAATATCATTGGAAATAGTATCATTGGACTTAGTACATAGCAGAACCCAAAGATATTAGGTTAGACAGTTCGCCAGACCTATATATACTTGAGCGTAACACGTAGTTGAAAAAAAATTTAACTCTGACAACTCTTTAAACTCACTTATACTTGGGTTAATATATAATTAAACATAAAAATGTTATGTTTTGAAATAAGTCAAACACATATTATATAAACTTGGTATTCTATCTAATTTAGATATGTTGAATTATCACCCTACCTTTAAATTTTTTAAACATGATATATATATTAGAGAGAGAGAGATAAAAGCTATCCATTGATTTTTGTATTTTTTTTGTTTTAGCTATTTTAATGAAATATCTAATTTTACATTTTTATCTAGCTTCCATCTATATTAGGTTTTCTAAAAGATATAATTTTAAAAGATAGTATCTAAAATATAAGTATATAAACATAAATCTAGCATTCACTAATCAATCATTTAAGTAATTTTGAACAGCAGTAAACAATATATATATAAGCTTCCTCCAAATATCTCGTACCCAGTAATCTTAACCCATTAATTAATCAATAATCTAAGTTGCTTTCTGAGGTTCTTTAGCAACAACAACATTATTGACATCTTTTCAGTGGTCCTAGTTCTACAGCAAGTAAAGTACACAGTAATTTTATAGCTACTAGTCGGCCTGTAGGTTTAATTATGCACTTGGCACTTTGCAATGGGAACTGAAAATTGGATCTTGTAATTTTAAATCCATCAGTCACGAATAATAGTAAAGTATGCAGACATTCCATCACCAAGAAAAAAGAAAGAAAGTTGTAGGACATCATAAAACAGATGCTGCACTGCTAATTTTTTTTGCTTTTGTGTGAGCAATCAATCATCAAGCAATATGATTTGATACACAGAACTGTGATGCAAATATTAAAATTCATTAAACATTTTGATTAATTAGTTGGGTCTTTAGATTATAATTAAGGTTAATTAGTCGGCTTGAACATTTTGCTGTCTGCTACTGGTTTTTCTCCATATACTTTGGCTGATGTTGTATCTTACATTCATAAAATCATTTGATTGTCTTTACTTATTTCTTGAGTATTAAACTAAGTGAAAGAAAAAAGAAAAAAAAAAAGCAGGACAAAAGATTGGAGTATTTATGAATCTTATGAGAATGTTCGGACAGGTAGACCAGACAGAAAAAAAATTAATAAACATTTTGTCTAAAAAAAGAAACTGTCTCACTATACTTGATATATAATCAAAACCCAAAATCTTTTATTAAGTGGTTCGTGCATCGGCAATCCAACAAATTTAGGGCAATTGACTGATTGTCTTTATATGAGAAATGTCGTCGTTGCCTATTGCTGCCAATATCTATACCCAATCCGTACCATCTGCTTTCACACTATTTATAGGTTTTGTGTGTTTTTTCTTTCTTACTTACTAATTTTATTTGAGAAGAATAGTGGAACTTGAATAGGAGAGTTCACTCACTTCCATCTAGTCATATTGATATATATGATATTTGTTAATGGTCATGGTTTGGTTTGGCACTGGTAGGGTTTTTTTTTTTTTATCAATTTCCTTCTCTTTTTTACCTTTATAAAAAATTATAGTTTAGCCATTTTGATTGTTGATATTTTAATTTTAATTCTTATTCTTTTAATTTTTAAGTTTTGGTGTTGGCTCTTTTTGGGTAAGTTTTATTTGTTTTCAATTTCATCCTTTAATCTCAATTTATGAAATATTCTATTCTCCAATATGATCCTCATTCAATTCAAATTGTTGCTATTATGTTTTTCAATTTAGCCCTCATGTTTTGTTTTGTAAAACTTTCTTTTTAGTTATACCTTTTTATTACAATATTGTTTTTTTATTTAGCCAAATACAAAGTTGCCCCTGAGCTGATTTGATAATTACAAAAAAAATTATAATAATAATAATAATAAATGGGCCATGTGAAAATACTCAAATTCCCTTAGACGCCTCTGTTATGTTTTTTAGATGGAAAGAAAAAGGAGTTTTTACACTGTTCCAAAGAGCAATGTAAATGTATTTGCAGCTATAGTGGTTTCAAAAGGCCAATTAACTCCTTTTAATATTAGATCAAGAATATTTTCAATGATCAAATTAAAGAAAAAGAAGTTAATAGCTATTGTGAAAACACTATAGGCATAGATTCATTGCATTCTGAATTAGAACAATGCAATAATATCTTTCCCTCTAAGGCCAAAAACGAATGAACTTCGTTAGGGGGTAAAATGATCTTTTTCACAAGATATGTTTGTCATTTTAAACTTATTAGGGTTTTAATGACATTTCCACTTATTTATAGCACAATAAAAACTATGTATTTACCCTCAAAAGAATAAAAAAGATACAAGGGGCTTTGACATCATTTCCTTTTTAAAAAAATGATAAAATAAAATTAGTGCCTTTAAAGAAAAAATTGTAAAAATAATTTCTATAAGCTTTTTCATTTTTTTTCAAGTGTTTTTTTATGTTGTAATCAAGTTGGTTAAAGGCAATTTACTACTTTAATAAATATATAATATTAAAGAAAAATGGCTATTACATGCTACAACAAAGGTAAGAGGCAAGATTGAAAAATAAGAGAGCATTCAAAAATAAATAGGTGATCATATTGAGAATTGAAGAAAATTGCCCATAGTAATGACACAAGGCAAAATTGATTATGAAAGATTTTAATTACATGAAGGGAAATGATTTTGAAAAAATCTTTTCGCTCGAGGTCAAAGATGTCTTTAATCCGAGTCGTGCTCGATTTAGCTGCTAGTTTGAGTATTAAAATTGAATAACTTGGTGACTCATATGAGAACATCTATATGGAGAAGCTTCATCCTTTGATGGTAGAGCATGGTTATAATAGAACCATTTACAATCATAGGGTGGAAGCATAGTAGCCACCCTAGCCATGTCTCTCCCCTGTTTTCTCCTATAAATATAGGGGAGATGAGGGTAGATGAAAAGAGGAATAAAAAGGAGAGATAATTGAAATAAATGAAGAGGAAATAGAGAGAAAGGAAGGAAGAAAGGCAGAAAATAGAAGAGAAAAAAAAATAGAAGAGAAGAAAAAGAAGAAGAAACCACCGTCCACTTGCCACCCCCAACTCCCTAGTTCACCACTGCTAGCACTAGCAACACTTCTACAAAGCCATTGCAGATAGGGAGAGCGTTATTTGTAAAGGGAACGAAAAGCAGAGGAAGAAAACAGAAATGCAATAGAGGGGAGAAGAAGAAGAGCCATTGTCTGCCGCTACAATCATTCACTGAGACAACAGCACCGCCGCCACCAGCAGCAGCACTTCGACGCCACCCCAAGTAACCTCCTGTTGCCTCGTTTATTTCCTTCTTGCTTAGATCATGCTTGCATTTGCATGCAAAACATAAAATAATTCACGTTATGCAACAAATGATAAGGGGCTTGTTACTCTACTTATGCATAATAACTAACCTATTTGGTTTTGGACCGAGTCTGGCCTAATTTAAAAAAAAAAAGAATATATATCTCAAATTTGTGATTTCCTCGCATGTATTGTTTTACGTTGTTTTGTTTAATCTCAATCTATACTTTTTATTTTAAAAAAATACAAATCTAGTTTTATAATACCTAATTTTTGTCAACTCTGAAATAAAAAATAAAAAACTTTTTTAAAAAATATTTTTGTGCATACGGCTAAGTGTCTCAAAGCTAAAAAATAATTTTGTGTTTTTTTTATATACCAAGAAAAAAATATTTTAGCATGTATTTTGGCTTTAATAACCAGTTTATTAAAATCAAGAGAACACTGACCACTATTTCAAAAAATTCAAAAAAAAATTTTGTTTGGTTTTAGTGTTAGGAATTATGAATTTATATGTAAAAAGTATTCCTATTATTATTATTTATTTAATTTTGCTTAGATTTTTTATCATACTATAAAACAATGCAATTTACCTTAGGTATGGCATATTTAGGATGCTAATACCTTCTATTTGCACAACCAGTCTCCGTACCTCATCTCTAATACTAGTTAGGGTTCCTTGTGACCAAAATATTAGGTGGCGACTCCCATTTTATATTTTATTGATAAAAAACAAGAATTTTTTATCTCTTCATATTTACCAGATAGACCTTTATTGAAGAGTGGACGATTCACCGCGATGTCGCGCAATCACGTACGACAAAGGTATACAATACCTCATGTTTAAAAGCAAAGGGAATGCATTTTTTTTTTTAGAATATCCAACCATCCTATACAAATTTTTGTAAATGTAATATTCAAAATTCTTAAACTATCAATCAAGACATTTATTTTATTTTATTCTAGAAAACATTCCAAACCATGAATAGACGCATGGTTCTAAGATGCATGGTTCTACGATATCTCTTTGTTAAAAAGTATTAATAATGTTTTCTATGTAATGTTGAAAAAGCTCAAACTATCTCAAGACAATTTTCTATCTCATCCCTGAAAACTTTTTGAAACTATGAAAATGCATGTTTTGATATACTTCATGTTAAAAATAAACGTAATGTCTTTTGTTAAAACGCATTGAAGTTTGAAATATCTAGTTTAACATATGTATCATAATATCGCATGTTAAACATCTGATTATATCATGACTCCGTTGAATCAGATGTTTCAAACATTCAGCCATTTATTACAGATTTCTGTATCAATTATTCAAAAGTTTCAAACATCTATCAAGACTTTTTTCTATCTCATCCAAGAAAACATTTCAAAACTAGTGCGAGTGAATCATCCTAGAAAACATTTCAAAACTAGTGCGAGTGAAGAATCCGAAAACACTTGAGAAAGTGCCAACAAATGTCATAGACCACTAATGCAGCTGAAGTTAGCAGGTGTAAAATTTTGATTTCTTTTCCTTGTGGCTTAAAATTGGTCTGTCAGAGGTGTTGGCTAAGTGGCATGCATAATCCATTGGATCCTATAAATGGGAAGAAAAAAAATTGAAATAGCTAGATTCTAGACCCTCCAATGCATGTCCTGTTACGCGTTGTCACAAGTTACGACAGAACTTTCTGCCTAATTGTCCATTCTTTATTAGAAAACTCATTAAATTTTGGAACACAAAATCCCATATTTTATGCCTCCATCCTCCCTGCCATCATATAGCCAATATTTTATACCCGCACCCTACAAAATAAAACTTGGATATCGACTAATTTGGTAATAGAATACCTTTGACAATTTTCATTCTGCTTGTGTAACCTAATTTTTCTGATTTCTCGAAATCCATGCTCTAAAAAATGAAAGCCTCCGTGCGTGTCTACACACATACACTCAACTCCCCGATAGGTCTTCGAATTATAACATCAGCAACTCCTCATAATTGCCTGGCAACCAAACACACACGTAATGAATAAAAGAAAACAAAAATCAATATTCGACCACCACCAAGAATTAAAATAAGGGAAAACAAAATGAAGTGTCTAAAAGGGATTGGATGACCGGTCCGAGGATCCTAAAAATTGAGCAGGTGAAGTCCTTTGCTTTCTAACATTATTAAAGTGACCATAATTGAGACTAGCTAGGCCGATTACACCAGGCATTAGGGCTAATTAGGCCAATCAATCTTTAGACTACTTCCAAGATTGATCCTCACAACAACCAAAAAAAATCGCAAGGGGCAACATGCTAAGCCACTAAAGGAAAGGGTCTTCTAAATGCAAGTCAAAACCTTCTCCAAATAAATAATTATACCAAGTCAACATTAAATTAATTGCATCAACTAACTCACATCTCTCTTTAGTGAGGTTTAAAGTTCAGATGCAATGGATGCCGCCTTCCTCAGGGAGTTGTTACTGTTCATAGAAAGCAAAGGGGCTTACCATCTGGACATATGTAGGTTTGAACTTTGAAGAATTGAGAAGGATTTGGTTTGACCAAATGGCGATCGATAGGGATACTGGCAACTTTGGCAGTATCCATTCGAGTTGTGAATGAAACCAAATTGTTTTCAAGGATTTAGATTTTGTTGTTGTTGATTGAGGGTGAATTGTGTTGCTAAGATCTCAGCTGGCCTATTTTAGGTTTTGTCCCTTTTCTGAAATCTTGAAATCTAAGGAAATGACCCCTATGTATCACAGCTCACCCTCTACTTAAATTAGGCCATACGTAAGTATGTTTAGACACAATAACTTACCTAACAATTAACATTTCATTCAATTTTTTATGTATTTTCTATAGGGTCTATACTAATTAATCTATATTATCTTCGACAAACGCGCATTATACAGAGCAATTAAGTCAATAAATGACCTCAAAAATTTCATAATATAGTTTTTTCTTCAGCTGTTGTCCAAAGCAGTTTAGAAAAGAGCAAGTCTTCAACACACACATGTCTAATCTGTTCCAGAATATAAGGATTCTTGCTCATAGCTATGGAAGACTCCAATTTAAAAGTCCCAAGGTAATGTTCTTGGTGGTGTGTGTGTGTCTATATATATATATATATTCCCATATCATAAATTGTTGATCCAAGTAGTCCCCAACTATGTATAACTTGTGATCAGATGCTTTGTATCTTGATTGTATATATGTCTCTTCTAATTTTATATATAATATCAAGATAGATTATGCCAAGCCAGTATAGTTCTACAATTTGTTTTATAGGCCAATTACCGTTATATATGTGAATAAATGTATGAAGAAAAACAAATAATTATATATATTAGACACAATAAAAAATTGAAAAAATAATGAATATTACGGTATTATGAAAACTTCTTTCTGGAATAAGAAATTCGGTAATATGGAGAAATCTTAGTGAAAGAGATCATTAAGCATTCAAAGGAGGAAGTCTGCTATTAATTATTTTATCTAAAACCCAGGTATAAAACTAATTCTAATATTATCAATCTCAAAAATATGAACTATGTACGTATATAGTGACATTGACAGTTCATAGTATGTCATCAAGGGAACACTTTATAAGAATTAAAATCTTGGATTTTCAATTCTTGACTCCGTTGGATAGATCATAGATTAAATTCAAGACTAAATATTTACTGTTTAATCAAAGATCCATCGAACTCTCAGTGAACAAAAAATACATTCATGTTGTGAATAATCCTGTCATATATTCTACCTGTAAATACTTGTAACTATCTTAATTAAAAAAAAATCTCTTATAATTGTAATTATAGAAAACCAAATTCATATAGATCAGTTTATAAAACCATGTTTATGAAGATTAATTGAATTTTAATGAAAAATATGTTTTCAGTGAAAATCTTTATTTGTTCTCCCTTACTCTCTATTACCTTTTTATTTGTTTATTTGTTGTTTATTTTTTTTCTTTTTCGTTAGAATTATTAGCAAGGAGACTCATAAATTCTTGCAGAATATGTCAACCCAGGTAGCTAAGAGATCGCTACTTATCCATAAAAACCAAAAAGTTGCTGCTTTAATTTCTTTCCCCGATCATGCATCCAAGCAACAGTTTGAGCATGGTATCGTTAAATTTCAAAGGCATTAATGTACACAGAGGGATCATTTCACATTCGTGGTAGTACTTTAGGCCATGCAGGGAGACGTTCTTTGAATTATTTCAACAAGATGGCCAATAAACATGAAGCAGAAACTGCAAAACCACTCCAGAAAGAGTAGAAGTTGTGTGCGTGCGTGTGTTTAATGAGTTATAGATGAAGCTGAAAAGACAACGTATATGACCAATGATGCAAAGTGAGAAAAAGATACCAAAATTGCAGAATCCTCACATGCATGTTGGATAAAATCAACGATAGCCACCATCTTAATTAATTCGAAAGCATTTTAAATTTATGATTTCTCATTTTTTTTTTTCCCACAAATTAATCTAGCCAACAATCGTGGATT
This sequence comes from Populus euphratica, assembly GCF_000495115.2. Lineage (NCBI taxonomy): Eukaryota > Viridiplantae > Streptophyta > Magnoliopsida > Malpighiales > Salicaceae > Populus > Populus euphratica. The sequence goes on from NW_011499862.1 coordinate 464,827, forward strand.
GTGGACTATCCATGACATCAAGCCAACATACACTGAATTTCCACCAAATATGGTGGGATTCACAATAGCAGTATGTGGACGAGATAAACTGAATTTCCATACTTAACTAAATAAACATAAAATGGGGAGGCTTCTCCTTTTCAGGCCAGGAAGCTCGTTTTCCAATTCTATTAAAGTCTTCAAGACCCATGATTAAAATGGAATTAAAATGCTTTTTTTCCTCTTGGAATGTCAAATTTTTCTACTAGAAAGAGAGCCCAGATTAAAAAAAAGTACTAATGAAAATGCCATTTTTTCACTGTTTAAGACAAGGCTGCACACGGAATATGAAAAGGTTGATTATAGAAAAGCTCTCTCATCAATGGGGTAGCCTTTGTTTTTAAAAATATATTTGAAAAGAATATTTTAATATATTTACTAACTAAGTATATTTTTAAAAAATATTATGCATCATATAAGAATTAATCCAAGGAACATATTTCATTTGAAGACTGTCCTGCTAACAATGTTTATTTTAATATAGCTAATCCATGCTTTGTTGAGAAAAATGAGAGATATGACATTGGTATGACATTGGCTTTACACCCATTTCATATAGAAAAACAAAGGATTAATTTAGAAGATAAAAAGAAATTAAAAAATGCGACAAAGACTCCTCCCTTTTAAGTCATTTCATCAGTGAAAGCACAAATTTTTGTGGGGTCTCATAATCTATACTATATATTCCCTCAATCTCTTTGTCTTTCTCCAGATTTTAGTGTTTCATGTGAGTTTTTGGCATTGGCATGTGAGTTTTTGGCATTGGCTTCTTCTCATAGGACAGAAAAAGAAATCCAGAAACATTTGTATTTAGTTCCATTAATTGAACCAGCCCTCGAAACGTCTCTGTAGACTATATATATTATTGCTCGAAGCATATAAAATAATTTACAAGAAACGTAATCATAAACTAATTCCAAAGGACGCACTTTTTCCAGATCAATATCCTAACAACCTGGCAAAAATCATTGTCGTCTAAAACCCTAATCAAATCTATCTACTTCTCACAATCCTCACCTACCAACCCCACATACGATATACCTTTGATTCATTATTATTTGAATCTCATAGCAAAAAGTCGATTCCCATCTAATCAATTTCTTCTCAAGGTTAATTCTAGTGTTGTGCATGCAGTGTTGGCATCGCCTACCCTATTGTGTAAGGCATAATAATTACCTTTGGATTGCCAATGAGTCCAAGGTTGGCTCTTGTTACCTTGCAGCAAGGGAATGTGACCTGCAAATAGTACATGGTCGGTACCATAAAAGAGGTCAGACGACAAAAAATAATTGGAGAATAAAATGATATTAGTTTGGATTTTTTTACAAATATTGGAATTACTTTAACTTGGATTATTTGAAATCCACTTTCACTTTCAACCGTTGAAATGATACGTTAAAGGCTATTCACACACATCGAAGTCTGAGTGTGTAGTTACTCGACCATGGATATGGATGATACCTCTGATCTAGGCTGCCGAGTGGATCTGGGATTTGATTTTGATTCTTTTTCATTAAAAAAAAATATAGAAAAAGATAAAGATCAATGTCTCTTGAATAATCTCTGGCAAGGGCTTCAAGGCGAGGGGGCACGGGTGTTGTTGGAGGCTCACTTTTATCTTCTTTTTTCTTTTCTTCCTTTTCTTTATTATCATCTCGGTATTAATGCCATCTTTTATCGATTATCTTAAATGTTAATTTTAATTTTAATTTTTTTAATTATTACTATTTTTTCCTTTGAATTCTCATTTAATTAAATTATTTTTTAATTGTATCATTAAATATTAAATTGTCATATGATTGAGTTTCATAAATTTTTTAAATTAATCCGAATTAACTTGAGTTTTTTCAATTTTTTTTTTAATTTACTCTTCAACACTATATTGGTTTATAAATTGAGTTTTGCAAAAAAATTTAATTTCTTTTATAAAATTATTTTATTCTTGTAACTCGATTCACGAGCCTAACAAGTTTAATTGCAAGTGGTTTTTTTATTTTTTTAAATTAAATTTATTTTTCACATTTTTATTGGTTGACACATTGAGATTTGGACTTTCTAATTAATTTTGATTTGCTTACTATAGAATTATCCCTATCTCATTATTTACATCACATATTTTATAAGTTGACAAGAATTGATCTAAATCGTTAAATATATTATCTAATATATTATTATTTTAATATTAAAAAATTGTCATATGATTGAGTTTCATAAATTTTTTAAATTAATCCGAATTAACTTGAGTTTTTTCAATTTTTTTTTTAATTTACTCTTCAACACTATATTGGTTTATAAATTGAGTTTTGCAAAAAAATTTAATTTCTTTTATAAAATTATTTTATTCTTGTAACTCGATTCACGAGCCTAACAAGTTTAATTGCAAGTGGTTTTTTTATTTTTTTTAAAAATTAAGTTTATTTTTCACAGTTTTGTTGGTTGATATTAGATAGATTAAGATTTAAACTTTCTAATTAATTTGATTTATTTACTATAGAATTATCATAAGAAATATTATAGTCTTATCATTTAGATAATATATTTTATAGATTAACAAGAGCTTATTTGAATCGTTCTAATATATTATTTAATATATTATTATTTTAATATTTTAAAAAATATCATTCAATATGCATTAAATTTTAAATTTATAATTAAATAATAAAAAAAAACTTCTCTTTATATTTTTTAAAATTTTAAAAAATATAAAGAGAAGTTTTTTTTTATTATTTAATTATAAATTTAAAATTTAATGCATATTGAATGATATTTTTTAAAATATTAAAATAATAATATATTAAATAATATATTAGAACGATTCAAATAAGCTCTTGTTAATCTATAAAATATATTATCTAAATGATAAGACTATAATATTTCTTATGATAATTCTATAGTAAATAAATCAAATTAATTAGAAAGTTTAAATCTTAATCTATCTAATATCAACCAACAAAACTGTGAAAAATAAACTTAATTTTTAAAAAAAATAAAAAAACCACTTGCAATTAAACTTGTTAGGCTCGTGAATCGAGTTACAAGAATAAAATAATTTTATAAAAGAAATTAAATTTTTTTGCAAAACTCAATTTATAAACCAATATAGTGTTGAAGAGTAAATTAAAAAAAAAATTGAAAAAACTCAAGTTAATTCGGATTAATTTAAAAAATTTATGAAACTCAATCATATGACAATTTAATATTTAATGATACAATTAAAAAATAATTTAATTAAATGAGAATTCAAAGGAAAAAATAGCAAAAATTAAAAAAATTAAAATTAAAATTAACATTTAAGATAATCGATAAAAGATGGCATTAATACCGAGATGATAATAAAGAAAAGGAAGAAAAGAAAAAAGAAGATAAAAGTGAGCCTCCAACAACACCCGTGCCCCCTCGCCTTGAAGCCCTTGCCAGAGATTATTCAAGAGACATTGATCTTTATCTTTTTCTATATTTTTTTTTAATGAAAAAGAATCAAAATCAAATCCCAGATCCACTCGGCAGCCTAGATCAGAGGTATCATCCATATCCATGGTCGAGTAACTACACACTCAGACTTCGATGTGTGTGAATAGCCTTTAACGTATCATTTCAACGGTTGAAAGTGAAAGTGGATTTCAAATAATCCAAGTTAAAGTAATTCCAATATTTGTAAAAAAATCCAAACTAATATCATTTTATTCTCCAATTATTTTTTGTCGTCTGACCTCTTTTATGGTACCGACCATGTACTATTTGCAGGTCACATTCCCTTGCTGCAAGGTAACAAGAGCCAACCTTGGACTCATTGGCAATCCAAAGGTAATTATTATGCCTTACACAATAGGGTAGGCGATGCCAACACTGCATGCACAACACTAGAATTAACCTTGAGAAGAAATTGATTAGATGGGAATCGACTTTTTGCTATGAGATTCAAATAATAATGAATCAAAGGTATATCGTATGTGGGGTTGGTAGGTGAGGATTGTGAGAAGTAGATAGATTTGATTAGGGTTTTAGACGACAATGATTTTTGCCAGGTTGTTAGGATATTGATCTGGAAAAAGTGCGTCCTTTGGAATTAGTTTATGATTACGTTTCTTGTAAATTATTTTATATGCTTCGAGCAATAATATATATAGTCTACAGAGACGTTTCGAGGGCTGGTTCAATTAATGGAACTAAATACAAATGTTTCTGGATTTCTTTTTCTGTCCTATGAGAAGAAGCCAATGCCAAAAACTCACATGCCAATGCCAAAAACTCACATGAAACACTAAAATCTGGAGAAAGACAAAGAGATTGAGGGAATATATAGTATAGATTATGAGACCCCACAAAAATTTGTGCTTTCACTGATGAAATGACTTAAAAGGGAGGAGTCTTTGTCGCATTTTTTAATTTCTTTTTATCTTCTAAATTAATCCTTTGTTTTTCTATATGAAATGGGTGTAAAGCCAATGTCATACCAATGTCATATCTCTCATTTTTCTCAACAAAGCATGGATTAGCTATATTAAAATAAACATTGTTAGCAGGACAGTCTTCAAATGAAATATGTTCCTTGGATTAATTCTTATATGATGCATAATATTTTTTAAAAATATACTTAGTTAGTAAATATATTAAAATATTCTTTTCAAATATATTTTTAAAAACAAAGGCTACCCCATTGATGAGAGAGCTTTTCTATAATCAACCTTTTCATATTCCGTGTGCAGCCTTGTCTTAAACAGTGAAAAAATGGCATTTTCATTAGTACTTTTTTTTAATCTGGGCTCTCTTTCTAGTAGAAAAATTTGACATTCCAAGAGGAAAAAAAGCATTTTAATTCCATTTTAATCATGGGTCTTGAAGACTTTAATAGAATTGGAAAACGAGCTTCCTGGCCTGAAAAGGAGAAGCCTCCCCATTTTATGTTTATTTAGTTAAGTATGGAAATTCAGTTTATCTCGTCCACATACTGCTATTGTGAATCCCACCATATTTGGTGGAAATTCAGTGTATGTTGGCTTGATGTCATGGATAGTCCACAATCCACGATTGTTGGCTAGATTAATTTGTGGAAAAAAAAAATGAGAAATCATAAATTTAAAATGCTTTCGAATTAATTAAGATGGTGGCTATCGTTGATTTTATCCAACATGCATGTGAGGATTCTGCAATTTTGGTATCTTTTTCTCACTTTGCATCATTGGTCATATACGTTGTCTTTTCAGCTTCATCTATAACTCATTAAACACACGCACGCACACAACTTCTACTCTTTCTGGAGTGGTTTTGCAGTTTCTGCTTCATGTTTATTGGCCATCTTGTTGAAATAATTCAAAGAACGTCTCCCTGCATGGCCTAAAGTACTACCACGAATGTGAAATGATCCCTCTGTGTACATTAATGCCTTTGAAATTTAACGATACCATGCTCAAACTGTTGCTTGGATGCATGATCGGGGAAAGAAATTAAAGCAGCAACTTTTTGGTTTTTATGGATAAGTAGCGATCTCTTAGCTACCTGGGTTGACATATTCTGCAAGAATTTATGAGTCTCCTTGCTAATAATTCTAACCAAAAAGAAAAAAAATAAACAACAAATAAACAAATAAAAAGGTAATAGAGAGTAAGGGAGAACAAATAAAGATTTTCACTGAAAACATATTTTTCATTAAAATTCAATTAATCTTCATAAACATGGTTTTATAAACTGATCTATATGAATTTGGTTTTCTATAATTACAATTATAAGAGATTTTTTTTTAATTAAGATAGTTACAAGTATTTACAGGTAGAATATATGACAGGATTATTCACAACATGAATGTATTTTTTGTTCACTGAGAGTTCGATGGATCTTTGATTAAACAGTAAATATTTAGTCTTGAATTTAATCTATGATCTATCCAACGGAGTCAAGAATTGAAAATCCAAGATTTTAATTCTTATAAAGTGTTCCCTTGATGACATACTATGAACTGTCAATGTCACTATATACGTACATAGTTCATATTTTTGAGATTGATAATATTAGAATTAGTTTTATACCTGGGTTTTAGATAAAATAATTAATAGCAGACTTCCTCCTTTGAATGCTTAATGATCTCTTTCACTAAGATTTCTCCATATTACCGAATTTCTTATTCCAGAAAGAAGTTTTCATAATACCGTAATATTCATTATTTTTTCAATTTTTTATTGTGTCTAATATATATAATTATTTGTTTTTCTTCATACATTTATTCACATATATAACGGTAATTGGCCTATAAAACAAATTGTAGAACTATACTGGCTTGGCATAATCTATCTTGATATTATATATAAAATTAGAAGAGACATATATACAATCAAGATACAAAGCATCTGATCACAAGTTATACATAGTTGGGGACTACTTGGATCAACAATTTATGATATGGGAATATATATATATATATATATATATAGACACACACACACCACCAAGAACATTACCTTGGGACTTTTAAATTGGAGTCTTCCATAGCTATGAGCAAGAATCCTTATATTCTGGAACAGATTAGACATGTGTGTGTTGAAGACTTGCTCTTTTCTAAACTGCTTTGGACAACAGCTGAAGAAAAAACTATATTATGAAATTTTTGAGGTCATTTATTGACTTAATTGCTCTGTATAATGCGCGTTTGTCGAAGATAATATAGATTAATTAGTATAGACCCTATAGAAAATACATAAAAAATTGAATGAAATGTTAATTGTTAGGTAAGTTATTGTGTCTAAACATACTTACGTATGGCCTAATTTAAGTAGAGGGTGAGCTGTGATACATAGGGGTCATTTCCTTAGATTTCAAGATTTCAGAAAAGGGACAAAACCTAAAATAGGCCAGCTGAGATCTTAGCAACACAATTCACCCTCAATCAACAACAACAAAATCTAAATCCTTGAAAACAATTTGGTTTCATTCACAACTCGAATGGATACTGCCAAAGTTGCCAGTATCCCTATCGATCGCCATTTGGTCAAACCAAATCCTTCTCAATTCTTCAAAGTTCAAACCTACATATGTCCAGATGGTAAGCCCCTTTGCTTTCTATGAACAGTAACAACTCCCTGAGGAAGGCGGCATCCATTGCATCTGAACTTTAAACCTCACTAAAGAGAGATGTGAGTTAGTTGATGCAATTAATTTAATGTTGACTTGGTATAATTATTTATTTGGAGAAGGTTTTGACTTGCATTTAGAAGACCCTTTCCTTTAGTGGCTTAGCATGTTGCCCCTTGCGATTTTTTTTGGTTGTTGTGAGGATCAATCTTGGAAGTAGTCTAAAGATTGATTGGCCTAATTAGCCCTAATGCCTGGTGTAATCGGCCTAGCTAGTCTCAATTATGGTCACTTTAATAATGTTAGAAAGCAAAGGACTTCACCTGCTCAATTTTTAGGATCCTCGGACCGGTCATCCAATCCCTTTTAGACACTTCATTTTGTTTTCCCTTATTTTAATTCTTGGTGGTGGTCGAATATTGATTTTTGTTTTCTTTTATTCATTACGTGTGTGTTTGGTTGCCAGGCAATTATGAGGAGTTGCTGATGTTATAATTCGAAGACCTATCGGGGAGTTGAGTGTATGTGTGTAGACACGCACGGAGGCTTTCATTTTTTAGAGCATGGATTTCGAGAAATCAGAAAAATTAGGTTACACAAGCAGAATGAAAATTGTCAAAGGTATTCTATTACCAAATTAGTCGATATCCAAGTTTTATTTTGTAGGGTGCGGGTATAAAATATTGGCTATATGATGGCAGGGAGGATGGAGGCATAAAATATGGGATTTTGTGTTCCAAAATTTAATGAGTTTTCTAATAAAGAATGGACAATTAGGCAGAAAGTTCTGTCGTAACTTGTGACAACGCGTAACAGGACATGCATTGGAGGGTCTAGAATCTAGCTATTTCAATTTTTTTTCTTCCCATTTATAGGATCCAATGGATTATGCATGCCACTTAGCCAACACCTCTGACAGACCAATTTTAAGCCACAAGGAAAAGAAATCAAAATTTTACACCTGCTAACTTCAGCTGCATTAGTGGAAAAGGATTGGAGGAATTGTGATAAACCTTAATGGAAGAAATTTTTATAAATCTAGAAATGTAAAGAGAATAAATTTCAAAATGAACTGGTTTAGTTAAAAAAAACCCTGATGCCTTAAAGCTTTATTGGAGAGTCATGCCATTCCAATAATACATTAGAGAGAAGGAGATTCGATATTAATCCCTAAAGTTAGCATAAGACTTAGAAGCCTCTTTGGAGATTCATTCTAATTTGAGATTAAATTGGAGAGCATGAGATTCAATATCAATCATTAGAGATTGCATGAGGCATGGAAACTCTATTAAAGAGTTATGTTAGTCTCAGACTTCACTAGAGAGCAAGAGATTTAAGATCTTTCTTAAAGATTATCTGAGGACTAAGAGACTTACTAGAGAGTCGTGTCAGTTCAAGATTACACCGAAAAGTGGTAGATAGAAAGTGTATGTTAAAGATACAAAATTTTTATTATATATTTCTATCAAAGATAATGTATCCTAAGGTGATCTAAGTGCTAAGTATGAAAGAGATTTGTCTTAACTATTCTGATATTTTTGAATGGATCATCCCATTTGTTGTAACTTAATTTCTTACCCTTATTTTTGTATATATTTTAAAAAAATAAAAAAATCTAAAAATATGTCTTTTCAATATTATTTTGTTAAGTTAATTTTGTTGTTTTCTTTATTTTTAATTAATTCTTATGTGTCAAAAAAATCTTAGAAATTACAAAAAAAAATGTAAAAGAATTGAAAAATATATATAAAAATAGATAGCTAGGGTTTGAAACTATACCAATAATTAAGTATCGCAAGCAAAAATAAGGATTGGAAATTTTCAGGCTATAATTGAGGGATTAATTGAAGAAAATGGCTTAATTTAATTTAATTTAATTTGACTAAGACTCAAAGAAATTAAGGTTCAATGATGAGTTTGGAACAAATAAACAAGTTAGAAAATCAATTAAGAGCTTAATTAAAGAAAAAAATTGAAATTGAAAATCAATTTGACTTAAAAATGAAAAACTATTGAACCATTGATTGAAATAGAAGCCTTGAATAAATCAGAGGACCTAAGATAACTTGGTTATGGGCAAATTTTGAAAATATTAAGGAAAGAAAATTGTCGCACCTGGCATTACAACAACCTTTAAGATTTCTCGTAAAACAAACAAATATTTGGAATGTTGTTCTCAAATGAGAAAAATATCTGCTTTAAGGAATCGTCACACAGTATTATGGTCACTAAAAACCCTTGTTGGTCAACATAAATTCTATGGTACGTGACTGGTTCCTTAAAAGGAAAGATACTATCATCCCTAAAATATTATACTTGATGTAGATTACATTACTAGTTTTGTCTTAAATTGTTAAGGGTTTATTTTGTTTTGTTTTTTATGGTCTATTTATAATATTTTTTATTCTAATACTAGTAAATAATTAACTACGAATACTTCCAATTCTAATATTAGTAAATATTACATGACCAAAAAAAATTATGGTATTCATAACTGCCCTAATGAATAAATCAGTAAAGTATGAATAAAAAGTAAAATAATTTTTTTTAAGGAAAAAAATAGAAAGAAAAGATAGATATATATTACTTACTAGATTCATATTTCACAATATAAGACTCATATGTACTTGGACTCAGCTTGTAACTGAGCCCAAAAGTGATGGATCTGGAAGCTTGCCAAACCCATATATAATTGAGCTTAATGCGTACCTAAACCCAATGATGTTGGATTTGACAACTCACTAAACCCGCATATACTTGAGCTCATCACGTAGTTGAACTCAATATCATTGGAAACAGTATCATTGGACTTAGTACGTAGCAGAACCCAAAGATATTAGGTTAGACAATTCACCAGACCTATATATACTTGAGCTTAACACGTAGTTGAAAAAAAAATTAACTCTGACAGCTTTTTAAACTCACTTATACTTGGGTTAATATATAATTAAACATAAAAATGTTATGTTTTGAAATAAGTCAAACACATATTATATAAACTTGGTATTCTATCTAATTTAGATATGTTGAATTTTAGTATTCTATCTAATTTAGATATGTTGAATTATCACCCTACCTTTAAATTTTTTAAACATGATATATATATTAGAGAGAGAGATAAAAGCTATCCATTGATTTTTGTATTTTTTTTGTTTTAGCTATTTTAATGAAATATCTAATTTTACATTTTTATCTAGCTTCCATCTATATTAGGTTTTCTAAAAGATATAATTTTAAAAGATAGTATCTAAAATATAAGTATATAAACATAAATCTATCATTGGAATAATTTTAAAATAATTTTTTATTATTTTAAAACGTAAATAGAAATGCAAGATATCATTCCAGATTCTTGTTCACCTGATAATTAATCAGCTTTTGTTTTCTCTCATTTGGGCTGAACTCTAGACATGCGTATTCGGAACAGAGGGAGAGACAGGAAAGCATACTGAGCTGGGTCAAGCTAAATCAAAACTCTAATTTTGGACCAAGAAGCCTGTTTAAAACATGCATATATATATATATATATATGTTAAACGGCATCTAGGACAAGAACCAAGCCTGGAGTCATACATATTGACCTCTATTTTCTTTTTAAAAGAAAAGGGGTAAAAAATAACTTTATTTTAAAAAATATTTTTATAAAAAATAAATAATTTTTTTACTGGTTTACAAGTCAACCAGATTAACTTCCTTTATTTATCATAAAACTCAATTTAAATTAAATCTCAGACCAATTAGGTCTTGGATTGGGGAATCACATTAGTTTAGGATTAATAACAAGGCTTCTCCCTCTTCCTATTGTTTTTTTGGGAGGAGAAGAATCAAGAACACGTCAAGAAAGAGCATTTTTCGTCCGACGAGTCCATCTCTATATTTCCAAAAAAGGAGGAAGAAGAAATGGAGAGCATTTTCTATCAATTAACCATAAATTTCCATCTTTCATTGCATTTTGATGACTCTATAGCTTCACGTCGTCGTCGTCAAATTTATGAGCAGAAGCAAGCCCAACAAGAGATTCAATGGCATGCATATGCTTCATATTTCCCACCTTCAAAATTTAAATCTGAGATTTATTTATTTGTTTGTTTATCTAAAAAATAAAAGAAGATCATCCCTTAAAGTACACCAACAAATTAAGGGCATGTTTGTTTTAATAAATTAGAGCATGTTTATTTTTGTGTTTAAATTATTTTTTTTTGTGTTTTTAGATATTTTGATATATTAGTATAAAAAATATTATTTTGAAAAATATTATTTTATTATATTTATAAATAAAAAAATATTTTAAAAAATAAATACAGCCACTAAATAATAAACCATGATGTCTAGCCACTTTGTGTATTCCTTTTTTTTTTCTTTTTTTTTTCATGGACATCTTCCAGTTCAATGTCTAGCCACTTTGTGTGTTCCTTTTTTTTTTCATGGACATCTTCCAGTTCCAGAAGATAGGGCTAAATCTAAATTGACTTCTCAACACCTAACAAGTGCACTGATTAATGTGCTTTCAATCAATTGATTAATAAGCTTTCAATCAATTTATTGCAGCCGCGCATTAATTATTGTGTTAGGTAACATGGTGAATTATATTTATTAAAAATATTTTTTAATTAAAAATATATCAAAAAAATATTTTTAAATAGCAATTTTATTTTTGTATTAGAGTATTAAGATCATAAGAAACAGTTAAAAAAACTATTAATTTAATATTTTTTAAATAAAAAACAATTTAAAAATACTTTAAAAAAAACTTCACAAAATTATAATTATTACAAAAGTACATATAGAAAAACATCACGTTGCAACCAAGATTTAAATGTGCCTAAGGTCTCTAACATTGACTTTGCACGTTGATTTGTCACCGTGAACTCAGTTTGAACACAGTGCTAGGGAGGGTGGATTCCTTTTTGCAAGGCAGAGGTTTGATTCAAACTCATCATGGAACGTTTTATATATTTATCTGGAAAAAACGGGAGAAAGAAAAGGAAAAGAAAATGAATCATGGAACTTTGTATATATTTATCCAGAAAAAAGGGGAGAAAGAAAAGGAAAAGAAAACGAGGAGGGTATGTTTTCAAGTCTATGAAATTGCAATTGTTTTCACACGTGAGTCAAATTTGATATCGAAATTTATGTTATATTTTGGACCACAAATACCCACATAGACTAGCGTGCCTAAGGGAAACTATAGATTGAATTTTGAATTTGGAAGAAGACTTTAAGTTTTAACTAAGAAAAAAAACAATGAGAAAACTAAATTGCATGTTCGTTATTTTATTGCATTGTGTTTTTCATTTAAAAGTATATTAAAATGATATTTTTTTAGGTTTTTTACATCATCAAATTAGAATCATAAAAAAAAAAATTAAAAAATCAATTTGATATTTTGTTAAGGCAATCATGCTTTTCAAAAACACCAAAAAGAGTTGTTGAACAAGAAATTGATTTGTTTAACAAAATCAACTAAATAAACTTTGTGGTACCCACTTTTGACTCTATTTTTGTATATATCTAAAAACAATTAGAAAAATTTAAAAAATATATCTTTTCAATAAATTTATCTACTTCATTATTTTTATTCAATTTTTTTGTATTAAAAAATCTTGAAAATATAAAAAAATACAAAAAATAGGTATAGATGGTGTCACACTTGTACAGCATCGCAACAATTATCCTTCAAATTTAGAATTATCAAGAATAATATTAGTGGAAATTACATAAAAAAATCTTATTCTTCATCATTAAAAAAGAGAAGGAATGAGAATCATTGTTTAGTATTTTAATAAGTAAGAACTTTGACTGGTCTCAAAATTTGAATAAAATGATTAATTACATAAATGGAAGATTTTAGTATTTTTAGTATGTAAACTATATTATTTATTTGTATGATTTAAACTAAAATAATGTCATGTTTTCTAACCATTGGTTTATCTAAAAATTTTAAAAAAACATCCTCAATAAAAAAGTTTTTATGTTATCTGAGTAAAACATAATCATTTTAATACAAAAATATAAAAAATAAAATGAATAATCTTGTATTATTTACTATGAAAAATATATCTTACATATGATTTTATAATTTTATATATTAAAAGAATAAAAATAATTTTTTTAAGTGTTTTCGAAATGTTAGTCAATTTCCAACAAATAATTATAAATTAGCTACAATACTAAATTTTTACAAATGATGAAATCACATCATGTATTTTAATTTTAGAGGCCGACCACAACATTTTTTACAAGATGATTTTTTTAAAATAATAATAATAAAGAATAATTAGGATAATGAATGATAACCACAATAATATCATAAAGGGTACCCAAAAAAAAAAAAAACGTGAACTTGAGTTAAAATCAACATGTATGACTTCCACTACGATAACTAGTCTTGTTTGTTTGGTGGCATTGAAAATCAAAAGTCAATTATCCTGTTTTCTTTGAGTTCTTGAAAAGAATTGATTCACAATAACATGCATGATGCAATATTAGTGTTGAATTTTCACTTTTGAATTTAGTTGTCAACTCGGTGTAATTATGACTCTAATATTGTTTAGCAAGTGTTTTTGAAAAATAATTTTTAATTGAAAATATATATTATTTAAAAAAAAATTGTTGATATCACCACATTAAAATTATTTATAAATATTTAGAAAAATTAAATTGATGTTTTTTATAAAAATAATTTGAAAAACATTTTTAAAAAAAAATTACAATTTCAAACCGTCATGATTCAATCCATTTTAAAAAAAAAATTGCAATTTCAAACCGTCATGATTCAATCCATTACACAGTAGCTGCATTGTCAAATTATTAAATACCTTTACAAAAGCTTAATTTAAATGTGCGTAATTAACTAATTGTGCTATGCCCACGTTGGTTAAAAAAGAAAATCACTACTTCATATATATACAACGCAAAGAAGAATCATGACGAGTCAATTATAGTGAAAAAAACAACCCACTCGTTGGAGTGCTTTTCCATGTGAATTTCTGTCTTTCTGGTAGTCAAATGATGTTTGTGTATTTTAAAAAAAAATTAATTTTTTAATTTTTTTACTTTAAATTAATATTTTTTAAATTTTTAGGTCATTTTAATACTTTAATATTAAAAATAATTTAAAATAACATTATTTTAAGATATTTAAAAAAAAATATTTAAAAAAATAATCATAATTATACTCTCAAACAAATTATAAACTATAAGAAACGTTAAAAGTTAAAATAAAAGGAATAACAAGTACTTCGAGCATGAATTTTGATTCTTCAAGAAAGGCATATTACAGTATGTTCTCATCATAAATGAGCTATCAATCTTTATCATTGGGATGGTTTTTTATAATATAGTAATGGTTATTTTTTAAAGTATTATTTGTTTAAAAATATATTAAGATAATATTTTTTATTTTTTTAAAATTATTTTTGATATTAACAACTACAAATTATATGAAAACTTTAAAAGATATTAATTTAAAGAAAAAAATATTTTTAAAACATAAAAATAACTGAAATACATTTTATTTCCACGTTATGAAGCAGGATGCCGGAATCTCCATCAACATCTCTAATTCAAGACAGCCTCAGTTTTACATGTACAGATTCTTTCGTGTGCTTTTCTCTTTGCCTCAAAATTCAATGGAAGAAAGGATAGCCATTAAAAAAGATAAAAAGATAAAGATAAGAGCACGTAGATCTACTTGTCTTTAAGAGCTTCCAAGGAATAAGGCATCATCATATAAAATTAAAGATTTCTCGTTTTGTGATTGACGAAGAGCACATCTTGTGTTTTGTCGAGCATATTTGCAAACATTTCAACCATATATATGATCGTTCCAAATTAAAGATTCCTGCTTTGCATGTGGAGTTTTTGTTATAATAGCTTGAATATTAGGTAAAAACAAAGAGAATTCTATTCCACATTGAAAAAAGATAGAGATTTTATTGTATTCTATCCCAAATTGTTCCTGGAATAACTTTATAAATAAAAGGAAGAAAACAAATCGAGGATTAATTAAAAGAAATATGTGCAACCTTATCTATGAAACTGAACATTTATCCTTGAAATTGAGAAAATATCTACATGAATGACTATGATATGTTTGACATTGATGCGGCTGGAAAGCGAATGCAATGGAGTAACCATATGCTATCAAAAAATCTGAAAAATTAATTAAGTTATAGAAATAAAAAAATAAAAAAAAATAAACTATAAAAAAATCAATTAAACATATTAAAAATTTTAAAAAATTAGCTGGTTTGTTTTGATTTTGATTTTATAAATTTGAAACTACCAAATTAAATCTAAATTAAAAAATTGAGCCAAATTAGAAAAAAACTGAATCCAATTTAAAGATCAAGTTAAATCTATTTGAATAGATTTTTATTTTAAAATAATCATACTAAAATGTTTAGTTTGAACTTATTTTAATTTAGTTTTAATTTTTTTTTAAATCAGCTTAATTATTTTTTAATAAAAACTTAACTAAATAAAAAGAATCGCCCGTTGTAGCCACTGCAATCCAAAGAACAGCACACAGTAATCTTTTGCAGGGGGAAAAAATGCTTTTAAAGCTGTAGGTGGCTGAAATTGTCATATGGACAGTAAACAATCCAAATCATGGTGACGACAATCACCCAAGTGGCCCAACAATGGCGGCCTTGGCTATGAAGCTCCCATAGTTTGACTTCAATATGGGATTCAGATTTAAGTCTTTAATTATGCCTACATTTTCCTTGTGACCACTCTAATTAAGGAGCCTCTAGGCTTCTTGACTATGATATCTTGTCGCTCGAGAATCACATTCTTGATCTACAAGATAGAACAGATTATCTAATATTATTTCAAATTGTTTCACTCGGTTTAGGATCTGTAATTATATCGTGGAGTCAACTTGTAAGATATTGTCCTACCTAGGGTTAATTATTTTATCTAAAACAAATATTATTTTAATTTAAATTAAAAAAAACATTCTTAAAACTAATCCGATGAATCACAAATCTTCCAATGTTAACCGAATTAATATCTAAAATAATTTAGATAATGATTGAGGACAACTTCCTGCTGATTAAATTTAATAAATGCTGGGCAAACCCTTCGCAACCCTTAGATGCTGGTATGATAACACGGAATAAAAAATAAAAAATAAAAAATAAAAAATAAAAATAAAAATGTGTGTGTGTAAATGCTTTCGGCCATTAAGTAATGTTTGTTCAACTACATGCCATGTAGTTGACTCTTTTATTTAAAGACTTCGTATTACAAGGAATTTCACAGAAATTGCAGATGACACGATGCATGTTCTGATCTTCAAGTTCAAATGTTGGCTGCGTATATAATAGGGAAAAAAATAAAATAGAAATGTTTGTATGAATATCACAAGTTTTTAATATAATGTATAGATACGAAACAAAATATTTTAATTAGAAAAATCTTAATTAAATTAAAAATCTAATATAAATAGAAAAAAATTCAAATACAACTAAAAAATAAAAAAAAAAATCTCAAACGGTGACTCCTGAATTTTATTTTAAGGTTTATTGACCTTCAAAAACTATGAAGTTTAAACCCTTCAAAAAATAAGGTTTTTATATTTTATTTTTTTGTTAAAAATTCAGTCAAATTTAAGTTATTTTGATGTTGTTGTTACTTAATTAGTAAAATTATAATTAAATTAAATTTATATTCTAGATAGAACATAAATTCAAATATAATAAAAAAAAGAAAATCTCGAATAACAACAATAACATATGTGTCTTATTTCAAGGCTTTACCGACCTTTAATGAATATGACATTTACACCCTCTAGCAAATAATATCTTTAGAATTTTCTATTAATATTTCAATCTTATAGTTGAATAAAATCTCATGTCAATTTTAGTTCAATGTAATAAAGCTGTCAAAGTCACATATTTCTTCCACGAAGATATTATAATGAAAATTAATGAGGATAGCATGATACACATACCTTAGATAATTGACTTGTATTTTGTCGTAGGTCTTTTTTTTATAAAATAAAAAATTTATGCACACAAGTTTTTTAAATATATTTTTCTAGTTAAAGAAATTTTAAGTGAAAATAAAAAAGTTTATCCATATATGTAATAAAAAAATTATATTAATAAATAAATAAAATCTATAAACAATAACTAAAAATAAATATAAAAAATAAAAAATAAATATAAATTAAAATATTTGATCTTACAAGTTAGGATATTTTTCCAGTTGTGTTTGCTAAATATATTTATCAAATATATTTATTGAAATAATTGTTTATTCAAACATATAATAATAAAAATAAAGATGCAAATTAAATTGATTAAATAAAAT
This sequence comes from Populus euphratica, assembly GCF_000495115.2. NCBI lineage: Eukaryota > Viridiplantae > Streptophyta > Magnoliopsida > Malpighiales > Salicaceae > Populus > Populus euphratica. Next base: position 482,251 of record NW_011499862.1, read on the forward strand.
AAAAGAAGAAAAAACATTATATAAGGCCTCATATATTAAAATTCTTATTTGAAAATAATTTTTTATTTTAAAAAATAAAATTTATCTATACAAAAAATAAAATCAAATTTTAGATGAATCAGAAAAAATCTTCAAAATTAATATGTATAAAACAAATTATCATTTAAAAGAGGTTTTCTAAATAAAATAAAAATATATCAATCTAAATATAAAAAAAATTAAAGAAAAAACTATATAAAAAAGAGTTGATTTGAACAAGAAAATTAAAAAAAATATATTTGATAAGGCTTTTTAAATGGTGCAAATATGAATTCAAATGATATCTGAAAAGGCTTTTAACATGTTAACAAAAACTTTTTTGTGGCATGTCCGGTTATTCATGGTCATGGCTTACTAGAATTATCAAGAAAAAAAAGTTGCATTACTCATTATTAAATTCATAAATTAATTAATATAACTCAAATAAATAATGATTTTTGGAGTATATTTGTTAAATAATATTTATATAGTTTTATTTATTAATGATAAAATAATACTTTTATTTTAACTTATATATATTTTATTTATATTTAGATTAAGATTAAGCACTCATAATATACATATCATTTAGAATTTTAGCTTTCTTTTTATGTTTGATCTTAATTATCTTAACATGGTATTAGAACTTATTTTATGGAATGAGGGTTAATTTTCAACATGATTTTCACGAATCCAACTAATTTTAACATGGTAAAAAAAATTAATTAATTTATGAATTTACTCAGTTTTTCATGAGCGAACTAAACACATTGAGATTGATTGTCATCTTACTTATCATCATCTCAAGCATGATACCAGTACTTTGCTTTTTGTTTCTTCTTTCTTGTAGATTGCAGATTTGTTTATCAATATGCATTCGATCTCTTGTTTTCATTTTTCAGTTAGCAAACTCACTTTTCATTTTTCAGTTAGCAAACTCATAATGCAACGCAAACTCTCGATACTTGTAGCTGCTATATCGTGAATTTGTGAGGAGATGTTAAATAATATTTATATAGTCTTATTTATTAAAAGAAAAATAATATTTTCATTTTAACTTACATATACTTTATTTATATTTAGGTTAAAACTAAACATTTATAATATACATAACATTCAGAATTCTAGCATTCTTTTTGTATTTAATCTAAATTATTTTAACATGTTTTTATTCATTTCATGTATGTCTTAATCAAATTTCATATATTGTTTTTCTTCTGTTGATGATGATTCATAAAAGGTAAAATAAGAAAAATAATGTCTTATATTTTTTTTAATACATTATAGATGGTTTTTAAAAAAAAAACTTTCACATGAATAGTGAATATGCAATATTTAATCAAATTTCACTCTTGACCAAAATACAATTATAAATTACTCAATTTAATAAAATTATTATTTAAATTAATTTAAAATAAAACTGAATAATCAAGCTAATATCTTAAAAAAAATAAATTAAAATTTAATTTTATTATACTTTAAATTAAAAAATTATTATTTCATCAAGTCAAATTTAAGGTTTATAAGGTGTTTTTTAAAGTTTAAAAAGCATTTTTAAATTTTTTTACTTTAATTATTTTCTTATGATTCTAAATAATTTTAATATAATAATTTTAAAAATAAAATTTTAAAAATAAAAAATATTATTTTAATATATTTTTAAATAAAAAATAATTTAACACAATCATCTTAGATACTACCTCTTCGAGGAACACTCATCCAATCATTTCTTTGGAACCTTCTAAGCTGGTCCACGTGGGCTCACTCTGACCCAAGCACTTACATCACCGCCAAACAAATCAATGGACCCCACTTTCTTTACAGTCTTTCCGCTTCTGTTCGACACCTGATCACTTTTCCATCCCATCCCTCTTTTATAAGGCCCCCATCATCTTCGTTTCGACACCTTACCTCGTGCCCTCACCGGAGCACTTTAGCAACCACAACACCCCTGGAAAAAAAAAAAAAAAACACCACCTAAACTGAACTCAACTGAACTACATCGCTCCTGTCCGGAAATCACAATTTTGTCTTTTTTTGGAAAGTTTGTTCGATTTCTGCCATCATGGATTCTTGCGCGTTCATACACAGGATCCTTCCTCTCTTGATTCTCTTCTTCCTTATAACTCCTGGCGGTGTCGTTTCGCAAAACAACAGCTCGAACGACAGCGGAGTGTACAACAACTACGCGCAGGTGACACCGTCGATGGCGATTATCATTGTCGTTTTGTTAGTTGCTCTCTTCTCCATGGGGCTCTTCTCAATCTACATCCGCCGCTGCAACGAAGCCAGCGCAAACGGGAGTATCAGGGCATTGGATGTAGTCGGACTCTCTCGACCCGCCGCACCGCGTGGGCTTGATCCTGGCGTTATCGAGACGTTTCCGACTTTAATCTACTCGGTTGTGAAAGGCTTGAAGATTGGTAAAGGCGCGTTAGAATGCGCCGTTTGTTTAAACGAATTCGAAGACGATGAAACGCTGCGTTTGATTCCGAATTGTGACCACGTCTTCCATCCTGATTGCATTGATGCTTGGCTGGAGTCTCACACTACCTGTCCTGTTTGTAGAGCTGATTTGACCAAACCCGCCGACCCGGTATCCCAACTCAGCGATTTGCACAGCCCCGAGTTGGACCTCGAGGCCCAAAACGGCGCCCTTGGGATCGAGCCAGAAAACGGGAATGCTAATGTGGAAGTGCAAGTGGGTGGACCTGAGCCTGACGTTGTGAGTGTGCATGTGAATAAAACTTTGAATAGGAACCGGACACGTGGGTCAAGATCGGGTAGGCCACCGAGGTTTCCTCGGTCACATTCGACCGGGCATTCTTTGGTTCAACCTGGAGAGAACACCGATCGTTTTACTTTGAGATTGCCGGCTGAGGTTAGGAAACAGGTGATGAACCGGAAGTTGAACCGGTCTACGAGCATGGTGGTGCTGCCTAGACAAGGAAGTTCAAGGAAGGGTTATAGGACCGGAGTTGGTGAAGGGAGTTCAAGAAAGATGTTAAATTACAAGAGACTTGAGAAACTGGACCTAGAACCGAGGTCAGACCGGTGGGTTTTTGGTAGGAACCCGTCATTCTTAGCAAAAGCGTCTTCGTTTCTATCGAGAGCTTCATCGTCGGTGAGGTCACCGAAAGTGGTAGCTAGTGACAACCAAGGGGGTTCGTCTAGACGCGGTGGATCAGACGTAGGTGAATCTAGCTGACCACCGGTTTAGAAGGGTGATCTTGCTTGTCCAAAGCTTTAGGATGCTACTATTAATTTTCCTTTTCTTTTTTTTTTACTTTGTCAACATTTGTAAGATGTATTTTTTTATTAATTTTTTTGTGATTAATGTAATCTAATATAAGATCATCAACATGGAAGAGGTCAGGTCAATTTGAGAAGGACTTCCATTTTTTTTCGCAATTGTGGAGCATTTGTCAAAGAATCAAACGTGATATTGCTTGCTCGTTCTGACCATTATTAAGCTGAGCAAGGGAAGTCCAATTTTGTTGGTCCATGATTCAAGAGAATGAATGAATGTTCCTGGAAATGTTTTGCCGGTGGAGGGTGAAGTTCATCGGCAGTGATGCCACAACATATTCATGGAGAGTCAAGTGAAGATTGTGTATAACACGTTACGAGTAACAAAATCAGTCAGCTGTTCTAGCATTTTTTCTTTTAGCAACTGTAGAAGACCGAACTAACTTATGATTATTTTAATTAATTTTTTAAAATTTTAAAATTAATAATTATATAAATTTTTAATAATTTGAATTTTATAATACTCGAGTTGTAATATTTAAAAGGTAAAGTTAATATCTGAATAGTTGAATTACATCTCTTAAAATTATTTTTTAGCAATTTTGTAAACATTCTAGCTTTTCTAAGCAATTCATTAAGAATTAAATTTTAAATAGAATTTCATCACTAAAAATAATACAAGCTAATTCCTTTTATTTATTACATAAAAAGATAAATTATATTTATCTATCTATCTGTATTTTTTTTAAAAAAATTTAAAGAATAAGATTGAATTAAATTTAAATTTATTTATTAATTGAATGTGATAAATTAAACTGAACTAAATACCATGATTAAATTGAATTTTCTTCTTCAACTTTCAAATAAAGAATTGATTCTAAACGGTCTAATTGTTTTCATGAAGTGGGGATATGCTCACGAGAGATTGAAGGATGGATTAGTCACAGAATTCAATGCACCAGAACTTGCAAGTTCCTCGTTGGACACTCATATCCTCTTAGGTTTTTACAATTTCCCTTCCCTTCTTAGCATCTTTGCTGGCCTGCATTAAGATGTCAAGGGCAATTGCATGTTTATTTTTATATTTTAAAAAAATTAATTTTTTTATTTTTTATTTACTTTAAATTAATATATTTTTAATATTTTTAAATTATTTTAATATACTAATATCTAAAATATTTTTAAAAAAATAATAAATATTATTATTATTATATATTGTAATATAAAAATTATTTAGAAATTAATTACAACTAGACTCTCAACAACCCTTAAATTATAAACTTCCTGCTACTTTTGCTTGACCGAACTAAAATACTTTTTGGGCAATGAAACGACATAGGATTCTGTGCTGCTCACTATGCATGGTCCTTGTTCAATATTACTGTCAATTGGCCAAGCGCGGAGCATCTCACTCTGTTATCATAAATGAATAAAGTTAATTAGTTGTCGTGTGTCTGGTTAGATTTTATATTGATTTTTTAAAAATTATTAATTTAAATTTTATAAATTTCAAGATTACTAAAGAATTATATAATTATTAATTTTGAAATCTATAAAATTAATTAAAATATAAATAAACTAATCCAAACATTAATGTTAATAATAAATAAATAAATAAAAACCAACTAAAGTTATCATAAAAGCCCTCGAGAGCTTCAGCCTGCTTGGTCAGAGATTGTTGGATGCTAGCTAAGTCAAATGGCCAATATTTTAAAGTTTTACGACGGTCAATCTAATGTTCTAATCATGGAGATTATAAACATTTGTCGTTCATAACGGAGGGTGATTGATTGTGCTGCCTCGTGTTTGTTTGTATGCAACCACCGTGATTGGTTCATAATTAGTGTTTTTTTTGTACTGTATTTAATTGTATTTTAAAAAATATATTTAATTTGAAAAAATATTAAATTAATAATTTTTTTAATGAATTTTTTTTATTAATATAAAAAAATATTTTACACCACAGACTTGCCACTTGGAGGATTTAGTTATCAAACTCTCTTTTTTTCTTTTTATAATAACCAGCAATTTATCTTTAATTTCAAAGAATCATGTCAAAACTTTAAAAAGTATTACGATAGTGCAGTAATTTATATACATTTTTTTATGTGTTCTGAAAATAATTTGAAAAATATCAAATTGATTTATATTTTAGTATTTTTTTTATTATATTAATGAATTGTTGTTAAAAATAAAAAAATAAAAAATATTATTTAAATTTATTTTTAAATAAAAAATATTTAAAAAAATATTTTTATACTACAATACCGAACACACATGAGCAACTTGACCCTTGAAACAATTTTTGTGAATTTCACTTTAGATGTGAGTGATATGTGGCTCTTTGAATTACAGTGTATATTTTTTTATAAAAATTTATAATAGTTAGAGTTTTATTCATTTATCTAAACTTACAAAAGTATGTTTTTAAAAGATGGGATTTTCTTCAATAAAAAAAAAAGATATGTATCTCTTCTAACAAGTAATTATCTTATGAACTCATCTTGTTAATTGCCAATTATTTAGTTGATCATAATTCTTTAATATTTTTACCCACGAAAAGGAACTGTCACGACCTGAATCTTGGGTTCATGACCGGCAACGCAGGAGCCGTGTCGAAAGAACACCCCACCTACGCTAAACCTCAAAACAGACATATCAAAAGAACAAGATATTCAAAAATACGCAGCATTTCATAATCTTGAGAAATATTATATTACTCAAAGCTGATGAAATCAAAGGATAGTTCAAAACTCTTCATCAGTAATTAAAACAAAAATAATAATTCATAATACTCATTACATTGTCAAAATCCAAACTTAATTAAAACAGAGTAATAGTGGAGCGTCTAAGACATCGAATCAAAACAACCTTGAACAATAAGCAAGGCATACCGACCCAAAACTGAAGAAGCAGAAACACTCAACAAAGTCCAACTGCTATCAGAAACTAAGAACCTGAAATAATATTAAGAATGAGGGGTGAGTTCAACCAACTCAGTGAGGGAATAATATTTAATATACATTTTAGATATTTTCATATTAATAATTTGTCAGATGATTTATCTTGATATACATATATATATACATACTAAATATATTATCATAACGTAGTAGAATGATATACATATACATATACATACTGAACATATTATCATAACGTAGTGGAATACATGTCAGAGATCAGATGACACCCGAAGGTGACCAGATGACACCCGAGGGTGACCAGATGACACTCAAAAGTGACCAGATGACACCCGAAGGTGACCACTGTGGGATGATCAGTCGCCACAGGCTGATACTTCTCTCATCAGTTAGGTATACAGAATACTATGTGCACATAGGCTAACTACTCTCCGTTAGCATGGAGTTACTGACAAGTCCTATATCAAGGCATAATAGATATTTACAGAATCATCAAAGAAACGTATATCATATCAAACAGAATTTAGCTCGATAAAATGCGAGTGCAAATTTCAAGAATAGATGAGTACTCGGAAAACAAAGCAAAATATATAAATATAAATATTCAAGAGATTAACTAATCGTACTCATCATATAATCAACATACATATTTACTTATATTATATGCATATTAAAGATTATCCCACTCACCCGGAAAATATAGAACTAAAGGAACGTTAGACGAAAGACCCGAAAATCCTATTGAGGATCGTTAAGAGAACCTACAACAATATATGACATATACTCAAAAACAACTCAAACAAAATATCTCAATGCATAAAATAAAACTAGGTTTACTCTCCTAGGTTTAGGGACTAAAACAATAATTATCCAAATAGGGACCAAAATGTAATTTTACCAAAACTGGATCAAACTGTAAATATATAACCATACTGAAATTTCACCCATAAACCATCCTTCATTCTTTCTAGAACGAACTAGGGACCTAAAGTAATTTTTATAAAGTTTAGGGACTAAAATGTAAATTCCTAAAATTTAGGGACCAAACTAAAAATATTCCAAATCAATTATCAAACTGAGATTTATCATCCTTAACCTTATAATAACACTGTCCAGAATCTCAAAATACAATTAGGGGTCAGATTATAATTTTCCCAAAGTTTAGGGACTAAAATGAAAATTCTTAAATTTAGGGACCAAACTGGAAATATTCCAAATCAATTATCAAACTGAGATTCATCATCCTTAACCTCATAATAACACTGTCCAGAATCTCAAAATACCATTAGGGGTCAAATTATAATTTTTCCAAAGTTTAGGGACTAAACTGTAATTTCCACAAATTGAGGGACCAAATTGAATTTTCATCATCTTCAACCTCAAAACCAGAATTGTTCACAGATTACCTACTGTTCTTTCCAGAATTCCAACTCAAAATTCACAATTTACACAAATCATAACTCAACATCATCATCTTTATCAACAATCTCTCAAAATCAACTAATTAATCAATTACCCACAACAATCAACCCTATAACATTCAAATTAATTCATCAATTAACCCAAAACACAAATTTTCAAAACCCTAATATTTATCAAAACATAAATTTAAATTTAAAACAACACATTTATACATTTAACAACCTAAATCTTACCTTTAAAGTTATTTCTTCTCAATCTCTTCCCTTTCCCTTCTCTTCCCCTCTTTTCTCTTCTTCTTCTTCCTTCTCCCCCTCTTACGTTTGCTCTAAAAAAAAACACAGCTCCCTCTTTTGTTCTTTTGTTTTATTTTCTTCCTATTTATATTTATCAACTATTATTCAATTACCACAATACCCCTCATTTAATTATACTTACTCTTTAAGCCACCAAGGGCTTGGTTGCCCTTTCCTACTAATTTTCAAAACATCACAGGAACAGTCATAGTTTTCAGAAACACAAAAGGGTCATGGCCATTGCTAATTGACTCCTGCAAGCCTTTTTACAAATCACATAGAAACAAGGCATTGCTTAGTAAATCCCCATATCAATTGTTTGTTTTTCTTGTGACATTTTTACATATTATTAGATTGTATATTTGTTTTTGTTCTATATAATGCAATGCCGCTTATGAAACCATTACACTCTACCATATTTATTAAACTAATCGGAGCATAACACTTAGGTTATATAATTAAAATAATGTTATTTAAAAACAAAATTAAAAAGTCAAACTAAGTTAGGGGTTAATTCTATAAATTAACTTTTTCTTGACACCCGGCTCGTCCCAAAAGCCCGATCAACTAGGTCCTGAAATAAACAAGAAATCTTACTCAAGTTTATTAAATGTGCCCTCTGCTACTACTCTAGACATGCATGGTGATTAGTAAAGCAACCTTTGTAATATCTTTGCTTCAACAAATTGATTTTAGTGTTTAATTTGCTCATCAAAATTTTATTTTGAATAATTCAGTTTTTCTAGTCCAAATTAGCACTTCATTGTCTAAATATAGAGATAAATTTATACCTAGATATCAATATATTAGAATGAAGGTGAAGAATTTATGGTTGAAGTAAGGGATAAAAATGAAGTATAATAGAGAATAAAAATAAAGTATAATAGAGAATAATAAGATTGAAGAATATTGTAATACCTTATACTCCTAACATTACCAAAATAAAAAAAAAAAAGCTATTAAGAAAAGGAGTTGATTGTTCTAATTTACTGTGGAAACACTCATTTTTATTGATTAACATGTTATTGAGAAGATAAAGAGTTTCATTGTTAAGTACCCTGGTCAATGTTGAAATTGAAAGGCTTGTGAAAGATTATACAATAATGTTTTGGGGAACCTAAAAGTCTTCCACTAGTTAGGAAATTTGATCACAAGATTTCATTGAAACTTGAAGTTCAACTTGTTATTTACATACCCTATAAATTGTTCTATTAAAAAAAAAAAAAAGAAATTGAGAGTCTAGTCAATAAGATGTTGAGTAGTAGTATAATCCAGTAAAGTGTGTGTCATTTTGCTTCACTTGTACTGTTGGTAAAAAAAAGGATAATATATTGTATTTTTGTATACATTATAGGTAGACAAATTAATTAACAATAAAGAATAATTTCTTAATTCTACTGATAGATAATAGATTATTTATTAGATGAGTTGCAAGGTTGAAGTTTTTTTTTTTTTAAATTGAACTTAAAATCTGGTTATCTTCAAGTTCGTATGTATAAAGAAGATGTCGAAAAAACAACATTTTGAACTTATCAAGAACATTATGAATTCAAAGTAATGTCATTTAAACTCACAAATACATCTGTTACTTTTCAAACATTAATAAATGGTATTTTATAACCTTTCTTGAGGAAGTTTATTTTAGTGTTATTTGATGATATCTTAATTTATAATTCTTTTTTAGAAGCACATGTAAATCATTTAAAGCTGGTCCTAAAGACTCTCAAAACTAACCAATTGTTTGCAAAGAAATCCAAATGCACTTTTGATGAGCCATGGGTGAAATACTTGGGGCATATAATTTTATCAAAAAAGATGGCAACTAACCCTAATAAGACTAAGGCAATAATGAATTAGCTAGTTCCTAAGTCCTTGAATGAACTAAGGGGATTTCTAGTGTTAGTTGGCTATTATAAGAAGTTTACTAAGAGATTTAGTGTTATCAATAAATTACTAATAAATCTGCTGAAGAAGAATAATTTCAGATGGTACGAAGGAGCACATGAAGCTTTTAACCTTATAAAGAAGGCATTTTATGAAGATTTGTGTTAGAGACCAATGCTTGTGTTAATGGTTTAGATGCAATGCCTAGTTAAGAAAAAAGACCCGTGACAATTACTAGCAAGACTTTGAGAATTAGGCATTTATGACTGTCCATCAATGAGAAGGAATATCTAGCAATTCTAACAGCTATAGATAAATGGAGATACTATTTAGGACAAGAACAATTTATAATTCAAATTGAGCATAAAAGTCTTAAACACTTATTACACCAAAAGATTCACACAACAATTTTAAAAAAAGGATTAACTAAGTTGTTAGGTTTGAATTGTCAAATTCTATATAGGAAAGCAAGGAGAACTTGGTTGCAAATGCACTCTCCAGAAGAGATTATTATGTAGAAGACAAGCACGCTAGTGGAGGCAAGAAAATCAGTGGTTTAAATGCAATAACCAAAATGGTGCCAAGTTAGTATAAAGAGATATATGATTCCTACAAAAATGATGCTATATTACATGATATTGTCATGAGTAAGATTATTGATGCTAATAACTATTCAAACTATAACTATGAAGATAAAATTATAAGTTATAAAAAAAGGATTATAGTGGGAGTTACAGGGTCATTAAAAGAACATATAATCATATTTGCAAATGACTCTTACATTGAAGGTCATGCTGGAACCCAAAATTTTTATAGAAGACTCAAGGCATATTTTTATTGGCCATTAATGAAAAAATCAGTAAAGAGGTTAGTCCAATAATATGATATTTGTAAACAAGTTGAGGTAGAAAGGATGGTTTATCCAAGGTTATTGTAACCATTACCAGCTTCATTACTATAAATTTTATAAATTTCGTAGAAGGTTTGCTAATATAAAAAGAGAATGACACTATTATAGTAATTATGAATAGGTTTACAAAATATAGACATTTTATTGTACTAAATCATCCCTTCTTAGCTTAAGGTGTTGCTCAGCTTTTCTAGACCACTTCTACAAGTTAATGGTTATCTGTCATTGACTATAATAAACTCTTTACACTAGCCTTTTTTAAGGGAACTATTTAAGAAGCTTGGAGTGAAGCTATTAATGAGTATTTTTTATGACCCACAAACTGATTGACAATTTAAAAGGGTAAATTAGCGTTTTTAGATATATATGTGACACATGTTATGCATAACCCAAAGAAATGGTGTTTATGGTCATCTCTAGTGTAATTGTGGTACATTTCAAGCTCTCTATAGTTATGAACCACCAACAAAGGAAATGGTCCATACTAAGGTTACTCAAGTTGCTGCTATAGAAGAACTGGTGAAGAGAATGATTAATATATGCGGATCAGTTGTTGAAAAGGGCAATAAACAGGATGAAACAACTGGGATATAAAAATAGATCTTAAAAAGAGTTTGTAAGAGATGATTGAGTATTTTTGAAATTGCAACCATATAAATAGAGAAGTATGTCCTTTAAAAAGAGCGTTAAGTTGAATCTTAGATATTATAGTCCCTATCAAGTCATTAAAAGGATTGGAGTTGTGGCTTACAAGCTAAAATTGTTTGTTGTCTAATCTACATTATTAGTGGTGGATGAAGTAGGCAGTATCAAAATTTTTCCTGTTACAATCTTAGACAGAAAGCTTATGAAGAAAGCTAACAAGGAAGTGGTAGTAGGATTGATTCAATGATCAAATCATTTCCTGATGATGCAACATGGGAAGAACTGGAGAAGATTCAAATACAATTTTTAGAGTTTTGCACAAATTCTTAATGTCTAGAATCACTTCAAGGGAGTGGTATTGTTATATTACGCACATTCTACAGATTTTATAATCAGAAGTTGCACGTGATGGAAAGAAGGAAGAAAACAGTAGCAATGGCTGCTGTTGAAACCATTGTTGAATGGTTAAAGAACAATCAGCACGTGATTCATCTAGTTAAAGTGGTCAAGCTCAATTAATTAGATAATTGAGATTAGATGGAAGTCAAGAGAGTTAGTTAGTCAAGCTAGTTAAAAATTTGCAGTTAATAAATATTGTAAAATGCATTTTGTGAAAAGCAAGTAATAAAACAACAGTACATTTCTCTTCCTTCCCTGTTCTCATCTTTTCTGTTTCTTTCATTTATTTCCTTAATAAACCATTAGCTTAACAGTTTTCTAACATTGGATTGGTCTTTTTGATGTTGAAGTGGCATTTTGTGATGAAGTTAATATTTTTACTTTTTTTGGTCAAAGCAGTGTAAAGGTTTCGCCTTCTCCATTGGCATCAACTTCCGCTGATTCTTTTGGTGTTGGAGTAGTGCTTCAGGAATTTGCAACATTGAGGATTATGAGCATCAAGATAACATAATACATGAGTCTTCCTTACTCTCCATGTCAAGTGTTGTTGAAGGTTAACATTCTTAACCAACTTTTTTCTAACTTACGATTTTGATCTGGGGATTAGAAGTTCTTGAGGTTAAAGTGCAACCTCAGCTGTATACATGTAGATTTCATGGAATTAGAATGATTCTGTGCCTGTTGACAATTGACAATTGACTACCACTCTCCAAAAGAAAAATGCAATGCAGTATTTAATTTTCTTCTCTTTTTTATGCTGCAAAATGACCACAGATGAAATGTTCATGTGACAAGTTTCTTTGAATGACACCCGTAAATTGGGCACAAAAAACTGGCAAGTTTTGTATTCAAGTTTTTATCAGGAGAATATTGTTAGTTTCTGCTTTCAAGGCCTCCTGAAACAGTTTTGGTTGTCCCGAAAAATGTTCATTGATGTAAATTGAGGGTGCTTTACCGCTTTTCCATCCCAACAGGAACCGCAGCGAGCACGTTGTCTTACATATTGGAGAGCGAGACAACATATTGGAGAGCGTGAAGGTTTTACTTGATTTGTATAGAGGATAAAAGAGGAGGAAGTAGTTTCTGAAGTTACTTTTTTCGCATGGACTACCCATATTAGGTGAAGCAAATCTGGATGTGATGGTTAGTTCATTGATAACCGTAAGACATTCTATCTTGATAGACGGAAGGGTCTATTGCTCAAAACACAGTACAATTTTGGATTGTGTCGGGGACAAGGACTTGAGAGGTAAAATCTATGCACAAGTTGATTCTGTTTTGCATTTTTCATAAGCGACAATGATGGAATATCTGTAACATTGAACTTTACTGCTAGCTTTTGAATAAGTTGAAGTTCATTAACATTATCATACAATGGTAATGTGCAACTGTATATGTACTTGCCATGTTTCTAGGCAGCTTCCGACCCTTTGAGTCTTTCTCTTCAAGATCATGCCCCTTTTGCTTCCATTTAATATATACACTCACATGGGAGTTGTATTGGTGGTGCCACCCCCAATTTTGTTCTATCTGAAACCTCCTTTTTGGAGGCTGCATTTACAATTTTCACTTGTAATTTCTCACGCTTTGGACCCCCCTCTTTCTTTCACAAGCTATTGTTTCCCATGTCAACTTTCTTTTTGTAACGCATGTATACCTAGCTAGAGAGAGCAGTTACTCTCCATTACCCGATTTGTAATGCACCATATTGTCACGCAAATACGACACATTACCCGAAGATTCATTGCTTTGAATTTGAACCAAAAAGATATATGATGTTAACACACTGCCAAATGACATGTTGCTTCTTTTCCTTGTTTCTTTTCCATCACTAGTTTGATCCAGAAAGTTGGATCCAGAGGGGCCTTCACTGAGATTATGGTTTAACCAAGTGCATAATGTCTACTTTCGAAGACTCCCTTAATCACTATAACCTGTATGATATAATGCTATAACCTGTATGATATATTGCCTTGTCTGGTCCACGAGGAACTGCAAGAGTAGTAGTTAAGAGAGATGAGCAAACCAGGGCTGAAAGACCAGGCTCTGAGACCGGGAAAGAAGCTGCTGAAGTGAAAAGCAAGGCGACCAAAGGCCTTGGGGAGAAGTAGAGTTATAGAGTTAAGAAAGCAAGCTAAGAAGCCGAAGGCTAATAAAAAGAAGAGTCGACTCTCCCCTGGGACTGCAACTGGAAAGGTAGGAGTGAAATTTGCTCTGCTGGTGGAATTCTCTTTCAGCTCTTACTGGCTTCGTCTCGTACTCTTGTTTTAGCTACAGCACCCGCATTAACAGAAACTAGTCCTATCACTAACCTCCCTAATTCTCATTGCCTGGTCAGCGTGAAATCAAACTATCTGAGAGGATCAACTGCTTTGGCAGCTGGGGCCATCACTTTAGAGCATCCTATTCCCCACTAATCTATTCAAACTCCAGCGATGGAATGGCAACCAAGAGGAGGCCCCATAAGCTTCGAAGTTTCTAGGGCATATCAGTTACTTCCTTCCAGGGCAGACTGACCTGGGGCCGCATCCTTGGCTCGCTGAAACCCATATACCAGTCTGCTTCACTGCTGTCTGATATCCCCATCTCTCTTTCTTACCTACCCTCTCAACTTCCCGTTGGGATATCACAGAGCAAATCCTATACTCTAGCTTTCATTCCCCGCTAGCTAACTTGCCTGCGCTTGGAGGTTCGAGCACAACAAAGAGCTGATTTACGGAATTTCTTCACATCTGTCTGCTTTCAACTCAAGCATGAAAAGTCAGTCCTTTCTTAGATTTTGATAGAGACAAAGATCTTTAAGCTAAAAACTGGAGTTTAGGGTGCCTATAATATGAGGTCTGAAACCATATTTGGTTTGAATCTCACGTGCCTATTGGTGACTTTAAATGCCAAACAAAACATCAATTTCCAAATTCAAAGCTTTGATTTTTTATACAAGTGGTAAGAGTTCCTTTTATTAGTCTTTATTACAGCAAAATCTACATAGGCCTTGGACTTGACTGATTCATAAATCTAGAGGAACCAGTGGAAGATACAGAAGAGAGGTTCTTGACCAGAGGGACGAGTGACTGAACAACATCTGTCATTAAAGGTCGATAATCTGCTTCTGGTTGCACGCACACTGCTGCAATAGCAGCTACCTGTGAGAAAACAACAGCGTTCACCAATTTAGTTGAAAGTTTTAGCTTTAGGGATACGTCAAGATGCTGAAAGGATTAGAACTAAGAGGCAACCTGAATCAAATCCTTCATTAAATACTGGCCTTGCAATGCTGGATCAATCATTTCCATTACCTTATCTCTGTTAGTTAGCCGTGGAAGAGCCTGCGAATTCATATAATAACAGGAACTCAGGAATTTGTAGCTAACAAACTTGGAAAGTCCTTACTGCTTATCTATCATAGCTAGCTAGTGCATTTTTTACAGTGGATAAATGGTTGGTGAACTAACCCAGGAGACAAGAACATGTTCACCGGAGGGCCGCTTGGTATCAATCGGTATACGACCAGTTAAGATCTGTAAAAGGACAACTCCGTAGCTGTATACATCTGATTTTGTGGTAAGCTTTCCAGTTGAAGCATACCTAAACATGACAGAAAATAATCAAGCATTAACACAAGGAGCTTCAGAACCAGCTAATTACTTTCAAGTACAATTTTTAACTTGTTGGTTGATGAAATCATTTGATGTTATCCCAAGATATGTGGTATCAATAAACTTGGCAGTGAAACTAATTAAAAACCTAATGTAAAATTGTCTTTTGAGCATGACCTTTTGCTTTTCATAACAGTCAGAAGATGAAGAAAATGACATGCTGCCTTTTGGGAAATTTCATTGCCATGTGCAATCTTATATGACAATTGACAATGCATTGATATTGTTTTTTCATTCAAAAGGAGATGCGAGACAGATGATGGATCACTCACTCTGGTGCTAGATAACCAGTGGTCCCCAGAACACGCGTCAAATTCTGACCATTGATCCTGTCCGAACCCATCTTAGCCAATCCGAAATCAGAAACCTTAGCCCTGAAATCTTGGTCTAGTAAAATGTTACTACACTTGAAGTCACGGTGGATAACTGCTGGGATAGTATGCTCATGAAGGAACTCCAGGGCCCTAGCACAACCAAGGGCTATCCTCAATCGTGTCCCCCATTCCAAAGGTCGATATTGCTTGTGATGGAGATGGTGTTGAAGACTACCATTATGCATAAATTCAAATATTAGGAGCCTATGGTTTTGGTCGGCACAATAACCAAGTAGATCCACCAGGTATGGTGAGTGCAACCTGCTTAGCAAATCTACCTGCAATATGGAGATAGAAAATGGCACAATGTATCACACCCCATGTGCAAGGTTTGGTAGCATTCAAATACATATGAGTAGGTACCTTGATAGATAGAAATATTTATGCGGATTTCAAGTTCTACAAGCAACTTTTCTCTTAAATTCTTATTGACTTTGCAACCCCATTTGAGCATTTGAAGTTTTGACTTTAAGCCTCTCAGGTCATTAGACTTTAATGGCAAATATAGAGTTTGGGAAACAGGAAGATAACAGACCAAGAAGAGAGGCCAGATGGGGCCAAGAGTTAATAAATGAAATCACTTGCCTCTACCCTGAATGCCCGCTCTCCTTGCTTCCCTTCTCTATGGAGCATCTTAATTGCAGCCACAGTCCCATCACTTAGGGTACCTCTATACACCACTCCATACCCTCCATTCCCTATCACATTTGATGCGCTGAATTTGTTTGTGGCAATCTCAAGCTCTTTGTATGTGAAAACTTGGACTCCTTTGTATTTACTTGGAGGCTTATGACCCAAATTGCTTCCATATAGACATCCACCGTTAACATCTGCCATGTTTCCAAACATACACAGCACAAGAGAAAATATGCATGAACCAAGTAATTCACATTTTAAGATGATTAGAGATAAATAAAATGCTCTTGATAAATAAAATGGTCTTGAATATTAGATGTTGAAAATTTACTTCCAAACACAATGAAAATCAAAATGAATAAAAATCATAGTAAGAACTTTGACATGGAGCAATTACCTGGGCTTGAAGTGAAGCTTATGGTGTTATGAGCAACGGACTTGCTAGTGTTGCAACTGCTCAAGTCTCTGCAACTGCCTCTATTCTTAGAAGATTTGAGTCTTCTTAGCATTGCTATAATAAGAAAGATTGTGAGAACTAGAACAACAGAAATAGTTGATATGATGATTATAAGGATAGAGGTGGAAGAGAGGATGCCGTGATGGTGAACATGGAGTTGAGAATGCAAGCTATGATGCTTAATGGTATGGTTTCTATGTGACTTTGCAGATTCACCAGTGGTGCTAGGTTCCATGAGCACAAAGAGCAAGAAAGAAAAATGAGAGAGAGAGAGAGAGAGAGAGAGAGAGATGGGAATGATAATGTGTGGTGCAAGGATGTATAAGAGAGGGTTGAGTTTCCCTTCCTAGGAGGTCACATTGCCTAGGCTGACACAGAATTCCACTAGCTATCCCTCTCTTGCTCGTGAGTACTGAAGGTCTTTTGTGTACTTCATTCGTCCCTTCTTTTGTATTTTCTAAGGAGAAGTCATTGTCGCTATTGTAGCAGGAAAAGATTAGAACCTTTTGCACCATTTTCACTTCTATACTCATTAGCTCAATCAATACATATGTTTGACTTCTATCCCTAGTTGGAGCTGATAATGCTGATTTCTTAAGCAATGGCATAAACCAAATTTTGTCGTAACCCTAGGCATGCAATTTCCGCAAGGCTAAGTTACCACATAGGTCAGAAATTCCTTATTATGGTTGAGGCTGTCTTGCAGGATTATTCCAAGAATTGTGATCATAGACTTATCTGTTGCATTGAATTCAGGGAAACCAGAAGTACTCCGTGATCAAACAGCCATAGCCCATATGTAAAATATTTTTAATTTACAGGAAGATTGCTAGTCAGTGAAGCTAAAATCACGTCCTTTATCCGATCCCTCTCAAGAGTCAAGTTGCCTTGCCAAATATTTTGATTTTTAATGATACTAGAACACAGCTCATTTTCTACTACTATAGTGGATTAGACCATTGGACTCTTCACCTTAGTTAAATTGGTGTCATAAATTTTCCTTGTACCTAAAATTCTGCTCCTCCTCCCCCACTTGAGCATTGAGAAAGACAGCAAGACCTGGCCTCCCACCCCCCACCCAACCCCAGCTATAGCAGGATATCACTATCTGCATGGGCTGGGCCTGTCCCTTTTTTCTTCCATGTCTCCAAAACAGGGACCCTCCAATCCATGAGATAGAGATAATTAAGAGCTGTGAATGCTCATCTGCCAGTCACACAGGTCATGTGGCAATCACAATTTGATACAAAACTGCAAGCCTGTGGTTTAGGAAAAGAAATAAATTCAAGTTGGGACCGGGTCCGATATAATGAAACGAAGTTAGTGCTATACTACAATGCCATCTCATGTTACCTCTATCAGAAAAGCCATTCAAATTTCAGATCCAGTATGATATTCTCACCTACCTAAACCACCAAGTTGCCATCTTCTTACGTCAAGGGCTCTGGCATTGATCAATGTCAATGGTGTCGTCAAATGCTAGCTAAAGAGACCAGTTTACGTTTGCAAAATGGAACCTTTGATTGGCGAACTGACCATCAATATATACAGAATTTTCATGCAAAATCTTAGCATTAACCATCCTACCTCTTCCAATTGAATAGCCGTATAAATTTCCACATGTTTGCCATTCCATTAAACAAAACTGTTACACAATGTGACATGAAAGTAAATATTAGTACATTAACTTGTAAGCAAAACCAACCGGATTCCCATTTTTGTAGGAAAGCTAGACATGTCCTTCGACAATGCTTTATGCCTAGCCAAAACAGGCAACTCAATAGCCTGGCAATGATTCTATTGGCGGGTGCATAGCTACAGTTATCCACTTCATTTACAAGATTTTACAGTTTCATCAATCATCTGGGAAACCAAGAAACGTGTTCATAAGCTTGGCAACCAGTGTGGCATCACCTGATGGGTACGGAAGGAGGGACTCCACATTCATATCAGATATTGTCTGATGAAGCGTTTGAGGATGAGCACAATAAAAATGCTTCCTCTCTGCTAGTTCTTCTGCAAGTTCACTTTGATTATTGTCCATCAAATCTTCATTTACCACTACAATTAGAGGTTTACCAAGCTGCAGAGTTTCATAAATGCTCCCAGACCCTGCCCAACAGATAGAACCAGTTAGTGACCACTCCAGCATCCAAATTAAGCGCTTATCACTGTGGTAGCACATAGTTACCCGACTTTTTTTTATCTCAAAGATTTTACCTTGAGATAGACTTCACTAAATTATGAAGACATCAATGCATATCAAGACATCGTATAGCTTTGACCAGCTTAAAATTTTCCCCTTCCATTCCCTCCCAGCTCTTCCCCTCTTTCATGTAAAAAGTACGGATTCTCTAGAACTTTCCAGGTAAAAACTGAAAAAGCCGCAGTGCAACATCACAATCACCCGATTAATAGTTAATCTGAAAAGTTCCAGTTGACATTCAGCAACCAAATTAGTAAAATTTATCTTTACTTTAAAGAAGTTAAGCATTCTCCTAAATACTCACAGGCACATGATAGGCTACATTTACCAAATAGCAGAGAGCCTCAATTATTTCGTGAACCACATTATATCGGCAACTCTCTCAATGATCTGCATCATTACAGATAAGAATAAAGCAGTAAAATGACTTTGACCAGTTTACCACTTTTGTGGACACAAAAGGGCGGGAATAGAAATCCTTATGGGCTATAAAACAAGTTCAAGGAGCACAAGGTATCTACCTCATTTTGAATAATGAAACTTTCTGTGTTGATGATTCTAATGATGAAATCTGCAATTTTCCTCCAGATAGGTACTGACAATGATGTTTCCCCATGTTTACTAATTCACATTATTTCAACTATTGTCTAAAACTTTCAAGTCCTAGCCTATGGTGCTGTATACTAGAACAGAACCTGGCTTAACCTCACCAGCATTTTGCTGCCAGGTAATCCTCAATTGCTAAAAAAAGGTACATTTTACCAACATTTTCTGTCATGCTAAAATATAATAGTTTGTGAGAGCTTAGGTGTGAATAATATAGTAGTAGTAAAGTGGGAATATAACCCTGACATCCACCGAATATCAAAGATAAATAATAGCTTACCTGCATGGCTGATGACAGGAGATGCTGATCTCAGATGGTCTGCAATGCTTGGAGAAAAAGTGGAGTAATCAACAGCCAGAGATCCATGTTCTCCATCACACTGCATTTAAAAGGAACTTGTAAGAAATGTGAAGAAAGCATGAATTTGAAGAGTGATATGTCAAAGGAAAGAATCAAGTGGAAAAGGAAAGACCCAATAGTCCCAAAAAACCCAACCTACTAAGAATCTCATAAACCCAAATTATAAGCCTTCACTAAAGGAAGATGTAGTTAGGCTTGTGATAACGGATGATTCTGAGTAGTCATGATCTGCCACAACTAGATGAGGATTTATCCCAGACAGATTACGTGGAGGACCAAGCAGATACAGTTATGGACCCGTGGAACAGGTTAAGGCTCAAGAGGAGGTTTGATCATGCCAAACCAGAATAACAATTTAAAAGAGCCATAACTTTTGATACGACCATTGAATCGCGTTTAAATTTTTACAGGAATTTTCAAAAGCCATTTTCCTGAGTAGCCAAAGAATCACTATTTTGACCATCAGATCTTTAGATTTTAAAAATCTCGCCCCGAGACCTCGGTTTTGGTAATTTTTGTAATTTTCCTTGTTATTTTTGGATTTCATGATTCTTTTCTTTGTAATTTTGGATTTTTATTTTGTTTCCTAGTTGATGTTGGGTTTCTAGCCTATTTAAGACTTTGTAAACCTCCTAAAGAGGAGGGCTTGAGGATTGTTATTATAAAGACAATAAAACCTGCAAACTTGGGGTGCACATCTGCAGCCCTTTCACTTATTAAAATTCTTGTGTTCTTTCTTTTTTTATTGTTGTCTTTAGCTTTTGCCTGCTTCAGTTATCTCAAGGAGAGAAGAGCTGATACAAGAATTTAAGTTAGAGCCAATTATCCAACATATTTATGACAAGACATCTCTATAAAAATCCCTCCCTCACCCTCAGGAATCAAAAACTCAACATCTGATCAAACCAAGAAGGACAAATGCAAGAGTGAAAGGGGAATGAACTATAAGAGAGAATACCTTAGTAGGAGTGTAGGATCCTCGACCCATTTGAATAACAAGGTCGGTATACCCTTTTCTTAATAACTCTTGTTTGACTTCCTTAGTATCCACTGTTCTCACTAGATCATCAAACAATGTAATTCCTACAGTTACAAATACCACTTTCTTCTCTTGCTTCACTATATCCCCGGAATCTCCCATTTTACCTTGTCTGGTGATTTTTCACTATCCAACCAACTACAAAACCCAAATAAAAACCCAAGGAACACATTACAAAACAAGTACGAGTGTCTTCATTTAACTTCTCGGCTCCTTATACTTGCACATTTCCATATTCACATTCTACATGTTGAGAAAATTATAATTATAATCTCACATCTTATTTCATTCTTAGATAAAAAGAAAAAGGATTAGAAGATCAAATCATAAAATTAGCAAGACTGTACAAACTATAGATATGTAGAATTCCAAAAATTAACATTGTATCATATATTAAGCATGAAGTTAGAGAATAATACCTTACACATTTTTAAGTAGCATTTTAATCACCAACCCATCATTAACAGCAGGGCCGATTCTCATAAAAATAACCAAAACGTTAACTTCAAAGTTCAAATTCACACTAAACTCAAATTTCACATCTAGTTAATCAAGGTGGAGGAATTACAAGTTACAACTCAAACTACTTCTTCCTTAAAAATTGAAAATTTATGTTTTTTTCATGTTAAAGTTTCCTACCTGACAGATTAATATGTTTTCATATTGCAACGAATTAAATTTCACCAAATGGGAATTTAGAAACAAGATTATATATCTAGCAAAACCCACAACTTGAAACCATGAGAAATAATATAATTCTATATCCATATCTCATTCCACATTGAATTCAATTACTAATTAGACACTAAAATTCGCTTCAAAGGAACAAAAGGAAGATTGAAATGAATGCAGATGATGATAACAGAAACTGGGTTTTCTGTATTTTGCTCATTTTGATAGTAAAGTTTAATCTTTACATCTCTTGATAAGTCAAAAATGCAATCCTAATGACAGTGAAAACAAGGAAAAAAAAGGGTTTTTGAGTTTGGGTTACCTTGTTTTGATGGAAGATGAATTAGCCTCAGCCTTTGTATTCTTGATTCTGTTTTTCCAATTCAATTAGGCAGCTCCTTCGACAGAGAGAGAGAGGGACAGAGACAGCTAAAAGTGGGGAAGAGGTGACTCTGTTTTGTCATTGGTTACACGTTGTTCATTATTTGAAAGTAGGGAAACCTTATATTTGGTCCTTAAACTAAACATTTATTCATTTGGGTCTCTCACATGCTGGAATTTCTTGGTTGAGTACCATATTTTAAATCCATTAATAAATTGCATTTAGGATGCATATTTTGTACGATAAAACATCACTAGGTTAAGGACCATTTAACATTTCTTTTCCTAAAAAAATCTGCTATAATTTTAAAATGGTGGACAGTGGACCAAATTGGAAAATTATAATCATTGAAGATCTGATTAAGAACATGTTTTAATTTACTACCTACCCTAATTTGGGTGCAGATAGTTTATCCTTGACAACAGAGTTAGGTAATACATTGTGAGGGTGTTAGCTTCGCTGGGAGGTGCTATCATGGCTGGTCATGGAGAAAATGCAGCTGACAATGTCGTTGCTGATGCAATTAATGAAGTTGATTACCATGCAGATGGAAATGAATATATAGATAGTGATGATAATGGTTTTGATGAATTTGAGGTTGCTAGGCCAGATGTTAATGTAGTGGATGATGATAAGGACTGTTAAGAGAATGAAGAGAATGAGGCTGATGAGGAGAAATATGATAATGAAGAGAATGATGGTGGTGATTATTATGCTCAGGATGAGGAAGAGATTGAGGTGGAAAGATTCATTGATGAATCCTCCGAGGATGAGGACATATTTTGAAGTGCAAGTTAAATTGTCCATGATGAATCTAACAAAACCAGTGCTCATAACAAGCCTAGAATCCCAAGACAGAATGTTAAGGAAGCATTGAATGAAGCGGATGATGATGATGGGTCTGATATTGGAAAAGTAAGAAATTAGAATCTCCATATGAATTTGGAGATGAAAAATTGAAGAGTTTAATACTGAGAAGGACATGTCCAATCCATACTTTAAGAATGGTCTCAGATTTGCCAACAGAGATTATTTAGGGAAGTGTTAAGAAGGTTTTTAGGTGTTCAGATGCTTGAAGGATGACAAGTATAGAGTTACGGCTAAATATAAGGAGAGGTGTGGCTGGAGGATTCAGGCTGCAAAGTTTGGTAGGAGACATTCCAGGTTAGAACATGTAGGCGAAAACATGATTGTGTCTGGCATTTCAAGCACAGAAATGTTGGGGGGGATGGTTAGACCAGAACCATGTAAAGCCTTTTGGAGATGATAAGGACTGGAAGTTAGAGGCCTTTATAAGGGATATCAGCAGGGATTTTTAAGTAGGGCTTTCATGTCTACTGCGTATAGGGCAAGAAGGGCGGCTCTAGAAGAATTGTTGGAGATCACAAGAAATTATGTTAACAATGAAGCTATCCCACCAGCACCAGGCTTGAATCCTGTTTTTGAGAGTGTTTATTGGCTATGCAGGACAAATGCAAGGCTTTCTTGCTTGTAGATCTCTAGCATAGATGGAGCTTTTCTGAAAGGACGTTATGGCGGTCAAATACTCTGTAGTTGCAAGGGATGCTAGTGACAATTTCTACCCACTTGCAATGGCAGTTGTGCTACAGGAGTCACGTCAAAGGCAACCTGGCTGTGGCTTTTACAGCATCTTTTCACTGCTATTTGACCTGCAGAGACAATTGGATGAAGTATTATAGCTCCTACTTGTTATGTTTTTTTAATATATGTTATTCTATATTTTAACCGTACATTTGATTAAGAACATCATAGTTTTGTCAACCTGAGGTAAATTGGGTGATTAGCACGTAAATTTAAAAAAAAAATAGGTGAATTAATAAAACAACAAAGACATTTGACAAAATAGCATATTTTTACTTGTTAAGACGTTTAAAAACTGCAACATCAATTATTTTATAAATGGAACCAATCAAACTGCATGAAGAACTGAAACTACAAGAACTCAACTAAAAACGAAAGCCTGGATATCATGCAACAGGTAACCTTAGCAAAAAAAAAATACCCTTTAAAACAATAATATCCTTTGATTTTAAAAAAAGGAAGCAAAACTAAGGAAAACAGCGAAGATAATAACGGTGGACCTCTTTTCCGGGAGGAATCGATTATGAAGCATCAATTTCAAGCTTTCTCACCTTCTTGTTACTCTAAAATTATTTATTTTCTTTTGTCCCAACCCATAATTTGTTGTTGTGTGTTATAGTGGTGGTGGAAGAGGCGAAGAGGTTACTATTTATGGTGGTGGTGGAGCAGGATGGTTGGGGATGGAAAGATTATTTCTATGATTTTTTAACAGGTATACTGTGTTGTGCATCTTTGAGCCAACTTCAGAGATACAGGGCACAGAGGGGAGCATCTTGACAGCATTTCAGCAAGACATGACAGAGTTTCAACAATCCAGATGGATGCAACATATGGTTTGCAAAGGATCGAATTTCAACGAAGACAAATATACGCAATTTGCACACGGAATGTAGAAGACAGAAACTGAAAGGAAGCTACTCCAGAGCTCCTCCCTGCCAGGGGCGGAGGCAGGGGGGGCAAGCAGGGTCCGGGCCCCCTCAAGACATTTTAAATATACAAATGCTGAGAGATTAAGAATCGCTAAACCAATCATCATACATGAAAAGAAAAGGAGTCAATATGAAATACAATGTACAATGCAATTACAACACAGATACGTATGAAAAGAATTGAACTTTAAAAATGAGTTTCAATCATAAGCAACAAAATGAAAACCAAAGATACAAAATGCACCTGGGACACAATGAAATTAGGTAATTAAGTGTTAGCTGGAGGTGTTATATTTTTTTATTTTAAAAAGGTGGGCCTGCTTTTGATTTTTTATTTACTCATTACCGACGTGAAAAGACAAAAAAAAAGATTAGTATCTTGTGTAGTACTAATATAAATTTTATAGCTGATAAAAACACAAATAAAAATATAAATTAGAAGTAAAAAAATTTATAAAAAAATTGAAGTAGAGCTATTAATTAATTAATTTTTCATCAAATAAAACAAAGTAATTTAAATTTAAA
The DNA here is from genome assembly GCF_000495115.2 of Populus euphratica. NCBI lineage: Eukaryota > Viridiplantae > Streptophyta > Magnoliopsida > Malpighiales > Salicaceae > Populus > Populus euphratica. The sequence continues at coordinate 507,440 of NW_011499862.1, forward strand.
ATCCATTTTTATTTTATTTTAAAATGTTTGTTAATAATTTAATGAGGTTTTTTTATATAATTCTATCATTTTTGTTTATTTTTTTTTCTCAAATATGCTAGTTCTCTCTATTACTTTTTGAATTCTTGCTATAATGATTTTTTTCTAATTAATTAGATATATTTTATTGGTTTTGTTTTGGTTATGCTTAGATTGTTTTATGTTTTGTTTTAAACAGAGCCGGCAAAATTATTAATTTTTTCATGTTTTGATTTTAGAACATGTCATCCAATCATCCAAAGTTAAAAAAGATATCATCGATTACTAAGGATTGATTGAAACAGAAAAATCAACAATTTATCTATTAGTTGATAGGTTGATTCGATTTATTTTGACTCTTTTTATTTGTACAACAACTACTAAACAAGTTTTTTCAATGATAAAGATTATTAAAACAATACTTCATGATCAGATGGAGAATGATTTTCTTGTAAATTATTTCATTGTTTATATAGAAAAAAATTGCTAAAAGATTCACAATTAATATAATAATCAATGATTTCTATTTTATAAAAAAACGACGAGCACAATTAAAATAAATATGTAAAAATTATTCTTTATTATTTTTTGTTTTATTTTAAAGTTTCGCAAGCATAAATAATACTTCGGTTTAGCTAATATTTCTTATATACTTTATATGTTTATACTTGATAGATATAAAGATTAATAATATTAAAATAATAAATACATTATAAAAATAAAATTAACTTCATTACATTAACTCAATTTGGTATTGCTCTAAACCTTTACATTATAATAAGATTATTATATGTTTATATTATTATATGTTTATAATAAGTTATTTAAATAAAACTAAATTATACAAGTTTTGTTTTATAATTCATATATAATAAATTATAATAAATATTATAACTTATTATATTAATTTTAATCCTCTCTAGTACATAATTTTGGCTGTGCCCCTCTCACTACTCTATGAAATCTGACCAAAACAGAGCTCTTACCGTATGAGGATGCAACTAAACAAAATAATTACTCATTAATATTGCCAATGGTAACACGGTTGGGAGATGACAGAGATGGCATGGATAACCTCATCCCTTACATCACCAACTTCCACCATTTTATAAGCTAGAAAATCAGTAAATGCCAATGAAATATTCCGTAGGCATGAAGATTCAATCAGCATTTTTAATGCTAATAGAATAAACGATAGAACACTATTATTGAAAACTTCTCTCGACCAGATTTTCTATTTCGTCAGCACAGCATTGTCGTCAATGTTTCTATTTTATTTTTGAAAAAAATGGGAAAACTCTGCATTTTCAAAGCTAAAGGATCTTCAGGGGCTGTGCCCACAGCAAACACAGCCGACCCAAGTTCAAGGACAGCTTCCTACGGATCATAACAGGAGAAAGAAATGCACAACACTGGAATGTGACGAATTAAGTCAATTCCATCTAAAACAAACTCTAAAATACAAATTATACATTAATACAGCAAAACTATTATCATTAAATAGATAGAACACTTGAATCAACATACAAGCTACAAATTTTAATAAATTAACTTTAAATTTAAACGGGTATTGCAATAAAAATGGATGCGGTGGTTCTTTGCCTGGTGAAGTAAAGCTCGACAAAAATAGAATCAAGGAAGGGAGGTTGTGTCATTGCTGACAGGTTGAGCGGCTGGATTTTAGATTGAGCTGTTAAAAATTCGAAGAAATGGGGTTTGAATTGAAATCATAAAAGAAGAGGAAGGGATTGGAGGGGAGGGCTTTCAGGTTTTAATTCCTTTTGAAATTATTGATGAAAGTTTCATCAGCGAGTTGACAAGTTAGAAATACCAAAGAATTGCCAAAGAAGAAAAGGAAGAACTTGGAGGGAAGGGCTTCAGTTCAGGTTTTTATTTCTTTTGAAATTATCAATGAAAATTTCATTAACAACCTGAAACGTTAAAAATACCGACAGAATTGCTAAATAAAATTTCTATTATTTTTTATTATTTCATTGCTGTTTACGTCAGAAATTACATATGGAAGATTTTCATCACCATTTCCTTTATTTTCTTCCAATTTTACAGTAGCGATCCCCCCCTCTCTTCTTCCTTTCTACAACCTGGATTCTTAAACATTCAAACACTGGATCCCTCCTCTTTTTGATTCTCTTAAAAATCCATTAGGTGTCGTTTCTGAAAACTACAATACGAGTGGCCGGGGACGGTACTATGACGACGAGAGGGGTGACACCGTTGAGGGCGATTGTCATTGTTACTTTGTTAGCTCTGCACCTCTTCATCTTTTTAATAAACTAATGCTTTTAAAAAGCACACCATGAACAATATTAGAGCTGACAAGATGACAGTGGCAATCGCCATGGAGGGTGTCACCCCTGGTAGTAGTTTTTGGAAACGACACCTTAAGGAATTGTAAGAGAGAAGAGAATCAACAGAGGAAGGATCCTGTTTTTGGAAGCGCATCGTGTGGGCTTCATCCTGCCATTTTTTCCCGACGTTAATCCACTCGGTTGTGGAAGGCTTGAAGGCTGGTAAAGGCGCGTAAGAATGTGTCGTTTGTTTAAACGAATTCGAAGATGATGAAACGCTGCGTTTGATTGCACCATAAATTCATCTTGCTTGTCCTGCTCAGAGTTTTTAAACCCGGGCCCCTCATCGTCCCGCTCCAGGACTTGAATAGTGAATTTTCACTAAGTTATTCGATCAAAATTTTTTTAAAATCAATATAATATTATTTTAATTAAAAAATAATTAACAAATTACAATCACATTTTTAATTAAATCTTGTTAGGTCAATTTATCAGATTTTTTAAAATTTTTACTTTTTTTTGTTATAAATCCGGTTCAATTCTAGCATTAAATCAAACAAGATTAAAATTAAGTTTTAAAATTATGATCTTATCATTTATATTGTTCATTTGATCTAACATGCTAGTTTGATATCGAGAGTTGTCCAACCCCTAGTTGGAACTTGAGATTTTAAATTGATGTTATTTTGTTAAATTTTTATATTTATTATGCTAATTTTTTTTAAAAAAATCAAATGCTTATATATATATGTATAATTCCATGGGAGATCGGAATTTCTTTGTATATGTGTGTGTGTGATTGCTGGTTTCTAACAAAAAAGCAAACTCATTGGCATCAAATTAATATCATCTGGAGGCTTCTTGCACCTATGGACGTGTGACCAAACCAAACCGCGTGTGGATTTATTATTACCGTTAGTTAGGACCCTTCTTGCCTTCTTCTCCCCACTGAGCTTTCCCAGTCAACCAAGAATTATTGCCTTCCAAGTCAGATAAAAGAAAATAATGCTAATCACATTAAATATTAATTATCTTCTCTATTAGCAGACGCCAACATTGATTTTTTGTTCCAAAGCATATAAAAATATTTAATAAAAAAAATCTCATCAAAATTGGCAATTATATTAAATTTATTGTGACTCAAATAATTTAAAAAAATAAAAATAACAATAAAAAATATTATTTAAGTATCAAAATATGAAGAGCGCGTACGTAGATCTTCCGCCAACTAATGTAGGTTACCCAGATCCCATCAAAACCAAAGCAGAAAGTCTCCGTCTGAAAACTTGGCTGTTCAAAGATGGGTTCCTCCCCAAGTAGACATGGAAGAAACCAACCCCAGAACAACCATCTCCACCACCGTCAAAACCAACCAGACCCTTCCCTGCCTTCCTCCACAACCACCCCAATTCAACAACTTCCCTCTTTCTCCACCAACAATACCAGTAACCTTCCCTCGCAAAGCAGTTCGATACCATCTAGTAATAATTTTTATACAAATACTACACAGCCATCATCATCACCGCCACTGCAAGGGCCACAAAGTTACTATTTTGCAGCAAATGCACCATATACTACTCCTCCTATGATTCCCACAAGTTCTGCTAACGATTCTTTTATTTACCATCACCATCCTCCTCCTCCTCCCCAGCTTCCTCTTCCTTTCAACAATAATGGGTGGGCCCTGCATAATTATCATCAACCTGGTTTCATGGGCCCACAAATACCACCACCACAGTTGAAGCCTCATAATTCAGGACTTGTGCGGCAGCCACGTTATATTGACCATAATCACGCAAAGACAATCAAGAATGTTGTGAATGTGAACAAGGCTAGTATTAAAGTTGTTGCAGATGAAAATAATTTGGATTGTCACTTGGTTTCCTTCACTTTTGATGCTGTTGTTGATGGCAGGTACTATTCAAATTACTTTTTTAATGATGCTAGTGTTTGTGATTTTAGTATCTGGGTAGGATTAAAAAACAATATGCGGGGGGGCGCCGGGGGGGGGTTGTGGTTTGTGATTTGAAGTGTGAAGTTGAATAATTTAGGATTGGTAATTGAGAATTTTTGTAGTCTAGAGGGAATTGGTGCTGGAAAGATTTAGAATTTATGTTGTTTGGTGTTGTGACTTTCAAAAATTCTACTGTTGAATTTTGTGGTAATTTGAGTTGAAACTACTCTGTAAGAGCCTTAGAATGTAAAATCCTTACTTGAATTTATGTTGAAAGCAAATGGATGAGTGAATCAGTATGTGTACAGATTAATTGTTCTGTATCATGATCAGAACCTCCATTGGGAAGATAGATGATTCAATTTTGGGAGGGATTCACAATTGAAAAGCTGAATAATTTGAAAAGATTAGAGGATAACGATATCAATAAGAGTAACACATTTTATCTAAGTTTACCGTCATTGAGATATGAATTACATGAGGAGATTTATCGTGGTTTATAAAGTTGCAGGCTATTATTGGTTTCCTGGTTGGAACAAAACATCAGTCCTCTTTAGTTATCATTTTCATATTAAAGGGATTAGGATTTTCTTTTTGGTTGGTTTTAGATTGGTGGATGGAATTTAGTTTATTTTAATTTGTTTTGGTACTTGGTAGTAGTTCTTTCTTTCCAATCGGCTGTGGTAAGTATTGAGGCGATTTGGCAATTATCCTTTGGCAGTTGTGATAGAGCTTGTATTCATCATACGATAAAAGTGGCATGCTAGTCATGTTAATATACTTTTGGCAATGATTGGATGGATGATTGTGAGCCTGCTAGCCTTTCTGTGATGGGGGGTGGAGATTGGTATTGAGGTTGCTACTGTGGAATGGTGCTGGCTGGACTGGCATCTGTAGTAGATTATGAAATAACTTCCAGTAAAGCGTTTGTTTTCATCTAGGGCACTGTATGTGATGCTTGATGTTAAGTATTTCATCGCATCCAAATTGACACAATGACTTTAATTTGTAAAAGTGGATCACCATTCTCAGCGCTCAAATACAGATCTGTGCCTTCAAGTACTATTCTAGTTGATGATTTGTAGGAGTTGAAAGTAAGAGCAGTTGCCTTGGTTCAAGTACGATTTGATTTTTGGGTATTTAACCATTCATTGTTAGGTTTTTTAGTTGGAACTATGTTGGAGTGACAGCTTGATTTGTGAAAATGGATCTTAACTTTGAGGGTGCTCAAATACATTTCTGCACCCCTTTCAGGTACAAATCTATAGGGGATTGGAGGAGTTGAAGTAAGAGCACTTTCCTTGGTGGTTTGGATGGGACTCGTGGTTCTTTCCTGTAAAAATTGTGTTTCATGCTAGTTAATTTTTATTTTAAAATTTTGATCAGCTCGTAGCAGTTTGCTTATTAAGATCTTGTTAGTTTTCAATGTTCAGAAAATATAAACTGCTATCATTGATGTTTAGCTCCTTTTTTATTCTTTAGTTAGCTAGCTTGATCTAAAGCTCTTCTATTATCCCTCCAAGTTCTTTTGACAGTGACAGCTATTATACCAATACAAGTGACTGCTACAAAAGAAATTTTCATTTGAAATTCTTGGTTTAAGGCCATTAATAATGAAGATCTAATTTATGATTTTCAAGTTGCCTTTTACAATATGTTGCAAGCTTTGGAATGCACTCATTTTTATGCTGACCTGTGGAGTTCAAGGAAAAACTTGCTTTGATGAGAAAATTTTACAATATGTGACATTTCTTTTTCTTGTCAATGGCAGCATCACCATATTTTATTTTGGAAAGGAAGGAGACAATTGTACATTTATGCCAGTATACCCTGAAATCTATATGCCAAGGAAAATCCCCTTTGAGAAAGGAGTGGGTAAAAAATTCTCTCAACCATCAGGAACTGGCATTGACCTTGGATTTTTTGAGTTGGATCAGCTATCAAAGCCCTCACCCGAGGAAGATATTTTCCCGCTTGTTATCTTTGCTGAAGCATGCTCACCCTCTCCCTCTACTTCTACGAGCCAAGAGCCTGACAAGCCTCTGCCTACCATGTCTACTCATGCACAAATAACTGAAGCTGTCTTGGAGAAAAAAAAAGAAGGCCATTTTCAAGTAAAAGTAGTCAAGCAAATCTTATGGATTGATGGGATTCGTTATGAGTTGCGAGAGATCTATGGCATTGCCAATTCTGACAGTGCAGGCTTTGATGGGATTGATTCAGGAACAGAATGTGTTATTTGCATGAGTGAGCCAAAGGATACAACCGTTTTACCTTGTCGACATATGGTGAGTATGCTGGACTTTACCTGTTTATTTGCCAAATCTGACACTTTCTTACCATGCACCACCGTTCTTGCATCTGCTACTGCATCAAATAAACAACAAATTTCTTCATTGGCAGTGCTTGTGCAGCGGATGTGCGAAGGTGTTGAGGTCTCGATCAGATACGTGTCCTATATGTCGCCAACCCATCCAGGAACTTATGGAGATCAAGGTTAACAAGCGTGGGAGTTCTTAACCATTTTCGTTCATGCAAGATTTCCAGAGTGGCTATTTCTTATCTTTGTTATCTATTTATTTGTCTAAATGAAATCTTACCCTTGTCTTTTTTCTCACTTTCTTGCATAGCAATATTCCTGTACTCTTCCCTGTTTCCTTATAGCTCATCCTGAGTAAATAACCACTACACCATTGAACGAGGATTGCTGAAAGTGTTTATGAAGGATTGAAGCACTGATTTTGTACACTAGAGCTGCCCTAGGGTTTCTGAGATGGCAATTTTCTTTATGCAATGAAGGGTTGATATAGTTTTTTCCTCCTTCTGTATAAATTTGATACATTTTTAATAAAGAAAAGAGCATCGTCAAACTTTCTTCTTCTTATAGAGATTGTAATGTATTTACTTTCACAAGAAGGATAAATTCATTTTTACTAATTACTGTATGCTCTCTTTCACACATCCACAATGCTTTCAAGTGTTCTGGTAATTATCTCCACGGGGCCAGATGAGGAAGTCACTTGTGCCTCTCTGTTGTGTGTCAAAATACAGTGTTGATACCAGAGACGTAGCTGATTGCATTTTATTATATCTCTTTACCTGTCTGATAAACAAATTAGAATCCAAAAATCGCATGACATGGGCTGAGTTGATCCTCCTTTACGTAATTACAAATTTAGAAATTATAGAGCGTGTTTAGGGTTATGATTGTAGTTATTTTTTAAAATATGTTTTATTTAAAAATATGTTATTTTTATTTTTATTTTAAAAAAAATATTTTTAAAATTAATATATCAAAATAATTTAAAAACATTAAAAATATATTAATTTAATGTATAAAAAAACTTAAATTTTTTCAAAAATTATTTTAAAACACAATTCTAAACAGGCAGTCTTGTACGCATTCTGCTGGGGCAAAACAAAATAATAAAAACCAGCTATATATAAATAAAAACAAATTCTTCAAGTTATAAATAAATAAAAACCAGCTATATATAAATAAAAACAAATTCTTCAAGTTATAAATAAATAAAAACCAGTTAAGGTACTGGTATGATAGTCTTGTAGATATTAAAATTTAATTGATTTGAGAGGTGAGAATTTTTTTTGCAATTATATTATCTAATGAGGTATAATTACTTTACATAATAAGTAATTAATAAAATTAAGATATTATCAAAGTCAAAGAAACATGAATCCGAAATATATATTTATATCATAGAATATTTATAACTTTCAAATTTAATATAGTATATATACATGTATAGTATATATAATTTTATAATTACATGTGTAGATATACATTATTTTTTATATTAATAATAAATAGTAGTGAAATAATGAATACTTGATAATGCTAAGTTCGTAGTCTAAGGGGGATTTATTTTATATATATATATTTGGATTGGATTTTTTTTGTGTATGTTTATTATCTTTATAATGTCTTATCTGTTTATTAGACGTACAAAGTATTCAATGACTTTGAGAATTAGTCATAATATATGTAAATTACCCCAACATCTCGGATTTTTTAAAAAAAAAATTACTTGATAATATCATAATAAACGTTATAATATCTAAATTTCTTGAGTCAGATTCATCATATAAGGCCTTAATTCTCTCTGGCTACAATCGGTTTCATCGGGCCTGGGTAATGTTTTGGGCGTTTCTTCCATTATATTGGATTGTGTTCCACTGTCTCATTTTTGTTGGGTGTTGATCCATGCAGTGAAGTCCATAAAATGTAATCAATTTAAAATATTACTTCCACAAAGAGGTCATATTAAATCCAAAAATTTAATTAGGTATAAAAATCACATAGAACATTAATTAGAAAAATCACTACCCTTAAAATCCAACTAAATTTTAATTTTTGCGCGTTATTTATAATATATTTCAAGTTAATTTATTATCCTTCTTTATTAAAAGATTTGGAAACGTAATAGAGCTTTATGATACATATAATTAGGGAAAGGGTTTTTTTATATAATTTTACACCCCTTTGCTCCCATTTACCTTTTTTTTCAATTTATTTTTTTAATTTTATCTTTACTTTTTTTTATATTTTTGAACTAATGATTAAATCATGTCAGAATAATTCTTATATAATTTAATTTTAATTTCAAATCTAAATTAGATAATGAATTGAGTTAAGAGGTTTTTTTATTAATTTTATTTATTTATTTTTAATTTTATCTTCATATTGTTTTTTAGTCATTAACCGAATTGTGTTTGGATTGATAAGTAAATTAAATCATGTAAGTAATTATTATATATTTTAATTTTTAATATAAGTTAAGTAAAAAATTAAATAGATAAGTTTTACAATATCAAATAAATTTTTATAGCTTAAATATTTATCACATTAAACAAAAAAAAAAATGATTTGCAGCGTAGCCCAACTAATGATTTAAACTAGTCTTCTACTAAAAGTTCAGAGGTACCAACTTTCCTATTCTACAACGTACAAAAACATCAACGCCTAACATCAAATCATAAAAATCAAATTCCTTGAAATGTTTATATAGATGCATGCTGAAGGATTATCTGATACTATGAAATGGTGGAGACTTGTGATATTATTATTATTATTTTTTATGTTTACAATTATCAACCAAACTACATATAATTTCTAAGATTATTACTATAATGGTATGGTATAGTTACAGTACTGAGATTACAAGGTGGTTCAACTCTCATCTTAAAAATGTCCAGATCGCTAGTTGATATGAAAGAATTAGCATGCTTTTCTTTTGCAATATTCATTCTGTAAGGAGAGAGAACCTTGCACTTTTCTTGCTATAAGCTTTTTAAAAAGAAATTGAAGAAGAAAAAATCTTCGTCCAAGAGTATTAGTTAATGTCCAAGATTATTATTTGAAGATAACAGTGATCTGAAAAGAGCCGTTATCAGGGCTGAACTCTCTCCACCTCCTGCCTCTCAGCCAACGAGCTAGAGAGAGAGAGAGAGAGAGAGGAAAGGAGAGAAAGGGAGAGGGACATTGGAATATTTGCATTACAAGTTATCAGACGAGGTGAAAGCACTTTGAGATGTCTAAAGCATGGAGAAATCATGGTTTGTATGACAAAAGGAGGGGGACAAAAGTGGAGCCTTCGATGTTGAATAGTGTCTAAAGATGAAGGGAGAATCAATGACCATACGCTTTTTCCATGGAGCTTGAATCTGTACTGGACCATCAACTTTCATGTCAGCTGCAGTATTTTGAATGGCATGTCTAAGCGTCTCTTGTCGCAAGTAAATAATTTCATGTAAATGTCTGGTGTCCCTTGCTTCATCCCTGCCTCTCTTGCATGGATGCTTCAGAGGACAAAGTCACCACACCCGCCATGAAGGAAAAGTGATGAAAAACAATATCTTTCTCTGTACTAGAACAGAATCTATCTTGGTATTCTTTTCTTTCTTGCCATCGCCTTCTTTCGAGGATGTACACTCGTTTGAAAAGAGAGGACTCTAGTCATTACTTGATCGAACTTTTAATGATTTCTTTCTTCTTTTGGGATTTTCATTTCTAAAATATTGCTATTATTTTCTTCTTTTTGGAACACTTGATCCAAATTGATGTGCCCTGCGTCTAACAGAAGCTGTTCTCGCTGGATTTAATACGTGCTTTGTATTGGGCTTTTTGAAAGATTTTTTTGGTTAAAAATAAATTAAAATTATCTATTTTTTTATTTTTTAATAAAAACATCAAAGTTATTGAAAAGTACCAAAAAAACATTAATTTGATATTTTTTTCAAACAAATTAAACTTTTAAAATTATCGCACTAAAAAAACAAAAGTAATTACCACACTATTATTCAATTCAAAAGCAAACTATCATGGTGTTATATGAGTTCAATTAGTTTCCAAGGTAGTTTCTTAAAAGCAAACAAAAGTAATTTTGATTTGCAAAATATTCAAAGTAAAAAGATGTAATCTCATATTATAAATTTTTTAAGTAGTTTATATAGTGATGTTTTGAAAATTAAAAATTAAATTTGTAAGATATTCAGTTTCTTAAATAAAAGAAAAGACCTGAGTAATTAGTGTGGGTTTTGAATTAAAAATATAAGCGTGCAGTCGACCTGAACTTGGATTAATCAGTCCGCCTATGTTCATTATTCTATTCAAATTCGTTGAATCTATCCGTTTTAATACATTATCCTAACAATTTATTTTAAACATTTAAAAGCTTTTTAGAATTATTTTTTAAAACTTTTAAATATTAGAGTAATTTTTGAGACACGAGAAAGATATACTCTTCTCTCTTGACCTATTGTCTTCTTGTTCGACCCTTTAGGTTCTTTTGTGGTCGAGAAAATCGTGTAGGCTTAAATCGGAAGTGCATTCGTTTGAGATATTGTTAGTTTTGGTGTTGTTTATAATTGTATTTTAAATAATATTCATGAAAAAAAATTTAAAAAACTATTTAAAAATAATTTTTTATGTTATTGAAATTTTTTTGATAAGCTAACGTAAAAAATAAAAAATATTATTTTAATATATTTTAAAATAAAAAATACTTTAAAAAATAAACATTAATATATTTTTAAACACCCAGAAAAGGGTAGATTGTTTGCACTAACTTACTGCTAGTTTACCCTTAAAAATGAATAATAGCCTTTGACAAAAATGTTATTTATTTTCTTGTTTTTCATCCAAAGTTATGCAAATAAATACTTTATATGTACACTAAGTTTAACTGATATATTTATATATTGTTCTCTTGATTGTATCGATTACACTAAACATTTTTTCCCAACAACTAGAAATCATGGGATGAGCATAATGACTTCTGAACATGTCTGTCTGATTTGCAAGTTGCTTGCACCTTTGATCTACAACTCCAAACAGAGACCTGATGCATGCTTCTTCTGTCCAGGGTTTTACTCGCACCTTTTTTATTAGGAAAATAAAGAAGTAGAAATGAACAAAGGAGAAGCATTTACGTTATATAATGCCACTAAACAAAAGGACAAATAAAAGGAACACAAGATTAAAGGTCGGGTTTGGCAGCAGTGTAGAGGGTGAACCTTCATCGACAGGTTAGCTTTGCCATATCCCACCTAACCCAGACATGCCCGCTCCTCAAGGAGGCCCATTTTGGCAACGGGTTCAGCAAGTTGTGACCCTTATCACGTCTCTAAGATTCTAACTCAGCCATGGCTGTCATCGGCCACACTGCCCTGCGTTGTTTGTCCAGCAACAAGGGTTCAAATCTGGCCTTCATGCAGGGGACCCCAGACTGATCCCGTCAAGTCTATAGAAAACGCCACTGAGTGTCCCTGATGGAATACTGTGCCTCTATAATTGTTTTCTACTGGGGAAAGGCCCTACTGAAGATTGTCAAATCTTCTTCACAGGACATCTTTACTGACTGAATCGTGTGAATGCCACTGTACATACTTAGATCCCCCACTTTAACATTTCTCATCAATTCTTTTAATAATAATAGATATATTGACAATACCAGTGTCATGGACGGTAGAAATAATGGGGCTCCTGTGTAAGTGCTCTTTCCTATTTTTGCTAATAAGTTCATGCAATTGTATGACTTGAGCTTAAATTAAGTTTGTGTTTTATATCTGGTAGTTTTTTATTACAATTGAAAAAAAAAGAGTTAAAAAAATAAATAATAAAAAAAGCTTTATGATTGAAAATATTAATTTTTCTATTACCAAAGTCCATCTCACTGTTTTTGAGAAATAACTTGACTAGTTTAGTGAATTGAGCGGTTTGTTTATAAAAATGATCAAACTATTTTGATTATTATCTTTTTAAAACTAACAGGTTCAATCAAGAAAGGTAAAATTTTCAGTAAAAAGAAAGGATTTGAGATATTAAAACACTTATACACTAAAATTCAAAATGAGAGAAGATTTAATTAGAGGAAGAAAGTAGAGGAAGAAGAAGAAAAAAAAAATTTTAAAAAATCTTGAGAGGTCGACCTTTGGAATACCTTCGGTGACCAAGTAAGACTTTCAAAACTTATTTGTATCAATTACAACAAGAATGTGGTGATTTAAGAAAAATTAATCAAAGAATGGAATTAGGGATCTTCATATAAATTTAGAAAAAAATATAAACTTTTTGAAAATTAAGTTCCTAGGACTCTTGTAGGTTGTTGTAGGAACCAGATAATAATGATGAAATAACAAAAAAAAAAATTAATAGATTAGGAAGCCCCTTGAGCCAAGCATTTAGGAGCAAAAATGAAAAAAATTGTGTTTGTGATAATGTTTATTAATTGTGTAATAAATGTGTGTATGAACATGTGAAAAATAATTTTTGATTGAGTTAAATTAATGAGATAATGAAAAATTGAACAAAAATTGGTTGGATTTAAAATGATGAAATCGTGAAATTGTTAAAGAAATTGCAAATTGCATTAAAATTTTAATAACTAAGCATATATTAATAGTTTTGATAAATGTTTCTATTTTGATGTGATTTAGAGGAATTTTTTTTGATGTTTTAGGAGTTTAATGTCTTTAACAAAAAGTTGAATTTTAAATAAGTTTTTATGGTATTAATGTAGTGACTTAAAATGATAAATAGTTCAATTCATGTTTCTTGATTTAACTCAATCAATAAATTTAGTTTTCAATAATTCAAATATTGAAACATGAAATGCAAAAAAAAAGATCCATTTGAAAAAACATAATTAAAATAGTAATGATTAAATTAACATAAATAAATATTAAAAAAAATAAAAATAAAAATAAAATTTTTAAAAAATTATTTCATATACAAAAAATATTAATTACAAAATAAAGATCAAATCTGTAAAATAAAAAAACTTAAAAGGAATGAAATTAAAAAAAATTAATTTTATAAATTATCTAAAATAACTAATAGTAATAAAAAGAAATAACTAAATATAAAGAAATAACAAAGTGAATTGTTACTTTTATTTTTGCAAGTTCAACACAAAAATCAATGAGAAAAGAGAGAGAGAAAAAATAATCTTATTCGTTAAATTAATTGTTATTTTGAAATATGCACTTCACCTAGACCAAAAAAAAATCAAGATGGATTTAAAGATATCCTAAAAATAATCGTATAACCACCGCACTAGATTCCACGCGATGTGACATTTCACACGCTGAAGCACGTGTGTTATGTGTATTTCATATTTTCAATAATATCTATACCATGTTGATTATCAAACAATTCCTTTAATAATGATATTATTACAAAAAGAAAATATGAAAAGACAGGAGGGCCCTTGGACCGAAGCTCTTAAGATTTTGACTTTTATGGCAGATGTGTCATTTAATTATTTAAAAAAATAAAAAGTCAATAAAATCCTGGATCTAGGCTTACAAAAATTTGCTTTTAATGGCTATTAAGTAATTTTTTGTACTGAATAAAAGTGTAAAGATCTTATTGCCCTAATAGTTTTATTACACGGTTGAAACTTGAGCCCTTATAGGGTCCCCCCCCCCCCAGAAATAAGATGTATCTTCGTTGATTTAAAGATTGGTGTGATCTAGCCCCATTAGTTTTTAAATCATGAACAGCTAGTTGCAATAGCTCAAAGAAATCAGATATATGATACAAGGAGGAAGAAGGTAGGAAAAAGAAATGAGTAATGATGGCATCAGATGTGATCACGAATTTAATAGTTGTGATGTTCTTCTTGCCACATGCCCAACTGAGTTGACAGCATGGAGCACAAGGCAGTATACGATGAACTGTGAGTCAGGTCCGAGCTCTATAGCTGCATAATCTATTGCATAATGTGCTAGAAATTCAGAATTAAGAATTCCCTGTGAACTGCCAGTCTTCTTCACCGTCTTCTCACCTAAACATCAAGTGATGCTCACGTGTGCTGATAGTGGACATTAGCGGCAGTGTAACTCCATGTATTTAATTATTAGCTTAACCTCTGCAAGGTGATTTTGCATTGATTACTAGCATAACACTCTCACTTTTTGGCTGCAATTAGGTACGTGAGATTGCTTTGATTTCTTCTAGGCGGTAGATACTTGACCAGTATCATGCCTCTAGTAATTGGCTCTTCTGCAAGCCCAAGGTTTCAAAAACTATTAAAGAAGTTCAAACTTCAAACATGGCCGTTTCTCATGTGATGAAAAGGGTTTGATCAGTCAAAGATTGGGCTAGAAAAGCCGATTTGTAACCTAACACCATCACAGCCTATAAAGCAAAAACAAATACACACACACAAGGTTGGATATTTTTGGGGATGGGTCCTGTGGCATGAGGATCACTTTTTGTCACCATCCAGACATCTTTTACAGGCAAAGGAAAGCATAAAAGAAGAACAACGAAGGGCAGCATTTTCGTCAAGAGGTTGGGCTTTTAAGGTGGACAGGCAATAATTTCGGTTGATAAAGAAGGGTCCAAAGCGAGAGAAAATCAGTGCTCAGACACTTTTTTAATCCTGTATATTTTTGACTCTGGTGTTTGTATGCATCTGGGAACAACTTGGAATAATTATTTCCAAGATGCCCGGTTCCTGTTCCTCATGCCTCCATGGAGCAGGCCATGAAATATCTCTCTGTGAGTGACAATCTGGCTTGCTATTTTATCAGTTTTGTTCATTAGTGGCACTTTCGCTTTTTGCCACCAGGGGAAATATTGTTTTTAGGAATGCATTATTATCAAGCTAGAATGGCCACCGTCCCTCTGAAAATGATGTTTTGACCACCACCAAGCCGTGCCAAAATCCCCTCCTCCACATTTTTTATATGCTTAGATTTCGAGCTGTCTCGTCATCGCCGGTAAATTTATTTTTACAGAATCTGAGAATAATGAATTTGGACCTGTATATGTATTTTAAAAAATGAATCGGAGGTTTTGACCATGTTCTGAGTAGAGGCATGGTTATCAAAACATGTCCGGCCTGCAGAGTGCATCATGTGATTCGCTGATTCAGAATTTGTCCTTTTTAACCCATTTAAGAAGTTTATCCTATGAAACTCCGGTGGTTTGATTTTCCTCGTAAAATATTCATGAGGCCGGAAATAAGTTAACTCCGATAATATTAGTATTTTTTATTCAAACTTGTTTTATTTTTTTATTTTTTTAATTTAAAACAATATTATTTTATAATAAATATAAATTTAGGGTAACTTGCCAACCTATCAATTAAGCCAACCAAATTATGAGTCACCCTAACCAATTTACAATTTGTTTAATTGACTCCAACCAAATTATGAGTCACCCTAACCAATTTACAATTTGTTTAATTGACTCGTAAGCTAATGCACTCGTAATTTAAATCTTAAGTCGAGTAAAATCCAAGTTGAGTTTTATAAATATGTTGTATATTGAAAACCCATGAAGAATTTTTGACTATACAAAACTTGCAATACATTATATTAAAAAATTAGATAATTATCTTTTTAAGTTTATATATTTTTATTTTTATCATTCTATAGTTATATTATTAGTGATTATATCCTCCTTTTCTTTTTCTTTTAATTTATTAGCTATATTTTTGTGAATTTGCAAAATAAATCAGGTTATTTTGAATCTTTTATATTTTCTTATTGCAATTGTTTTAGCAAATTTTAATTTTTATTCTAATAAACTTACTCTATTTTTATAATGTCAATTAAAAATTAATTTTTTTTAGTATTCTTTAATGTTGATATTTTTGTATACAAGGATTCGTGAATTTCTTCAATTTCTTTTATATCTTTTTATTCTAGTTTTATCAATTTAAGCCTGGCTCGAGTTGATTTATGTGTTTTTAAAGCTTGTTTTTTTATTTAATATTTTGTATGATTTATACTTTAATATTTTATAATATTTTTTATTTGCTTTCTATTGTTATTTCATTTATATGATCTGTGTTATATAATTTGGTTGACTTGTCAAGTTTGTTAGGTGTTTTGTTAATTTTTTAATATATTTTTTTATTTCAGTGTTTTATATTGAATTTGTTTGGAATTGGTCTTTAATTTTTTTAATTAATTTTTTTAATTAATTTATCCTCTACATCTATTTTTTTTAGTTTTTAACTAAAAACTTAGGTATTGATTGATATAATAGTGATTGTTTTTAAATGTATTTTTTATTTGAAAATATATTAAAATAATATCCTTTTATTTTAAAAAAATTACTTGTAATATTATCCTATCAAGATAA
Organism: Populus euphratica; assembly: GCF_000495115.2. Taxonomy (NCBI): domain Eukaryota; kingdom Viridiplantae; phylum Streptophyta; class Magnoliopsida; order Malpighiales; family Salicaceae; genus Populus; species Populus euphratica. The sequence goes on from NW_011499862.1 coordinate 524,340, forward strand.
TTTTAAAATTAAAAAAAAATCAAAAAACAATAAATCTGCAAAAACAAACGCTATTAATACCAAATCTTTTGTGTTTCAAAGTTTGTGTAACTTGATTTTATTTAATAAATTCTCCTTGACTTTTCTTCTTCTCATCTTGGTAAACGAGTGAGCTCTCCTTTCAATTTGCTGAGATCTCTTAGAATTGCAGATCGATTGTGCAATTTTTAATCATTGTAGTAATGGCCCAGAGATTTCTCGTTCAACTTCATGTCGGTTTTCCTCACAATTCCCCATGTATGGTGTTTTGCATAATTAATTGGTTAAACTAAGCAGCAACCGAGGCCACTCCAAGAAACTTCACAGATGGGCCATGAATATTCTTGCCAGACTTATCTCCCATGGCACTCTACCCTAGAAGGTTGGAATCTTGCTATAATCAAGAGAGGAAGAATATCTAAACATCATAGCTACCTTCCTTTGAGTTTTTCCAGTCCTCCCAAGAGTGAGTTTTATGGATTAATTTACATTGATTAAAATATGTTGTTGTTTTTTTTTTTAAAAAAAATAAAGCTAAACCAGAGTTTAACTTAGTTGCATGTGCATCCAAAATTATATATTGGCGTGATGTACAGTGTTTTTTAAAATATTTTTTTTAAAAATATTTTAAAAAATATTTTTATTGTTAATAGCAATACATAAAAAATAATCTAAAAACACAAAAAAATATTAATTTGATACTTCTCAAATTAAAAATATTTTTAAAATACATCTAAGATAACAAAAAAAAAAACATTTCAAAACATATCATAAGTTAACTCCTACCCGTTTTTTTTTTTTTTTGCTAAAAACCTGTCTCATGTAGGGCAAGACTGGCTCATGTAGGGCATGACTCTAGAGTATATTTACTTTTAAAAATATTAAATTGATGTTTTGTTTTAATATTTTATAACAATCTTGATATATTGATATAAAAAATAAAATATCAAAAAAATATTTTTAAAATGAGAAATATTATATAATACAATACCGAAAACAATAACAATAAGTTTAGGTATTATATAGGTTGCTTTGTAAGAAAAACCTCACTGTGAGAAGAAATGAAATTTGATATGAAATCTAAAGGGGTATAGTTTAAATAGTTAGATTTTAAATTTATTTTTTATGTATTATTAATTTGAGTTTTACAAATTATAGAATCATTGAAAATTTATATAATTATTAATTTTAAAATCCGTAAAACTGGTAAAAATACATATAAATTAGTTCATGTATCCATATTATTAAAAATAATAACAAGGCATGTTCATACGCATCAAGGCATGTTCTTACGTATTACTTTGAGGCAGATGTTTTAACTCTCCCGTAACAAGTTAAATGATTTAAAGTTAGATTAGTTAAGGTAAAAAAAAACTCATTATTTTTTTTATAAAACTGAGTTAATGAGGTAAAAATATAATTATCAATTTATTATTTTTTAATTAAAATAACTTTATCTTGATTTTTCTTGATTTTTTTTGAATTAATCCGGTATATCCTTTCAATTTAGAGTTCAGATCTCATCTCATCTCGAGTTTACATCCTGTTCGAGTTTAAAATTATGGTGGTGGCAGGAACTGAACTCGAAGGTGATGAAAATTGGGTGCCGCATTTCATTTAATAGCCATAATATTTTTTATCCTTTTCAAAACTCAAAAGGAAAAGAATAAAATTGTCAATCAAGACATCATAGGCAAAATGGTCAGGAAAAACGGCGAGTGGGGTACTTTGAGTCTTATTTTTCTTGGATTTTTTTTAAATTGCCATTATTAAATCAAAATTTTGTCAAAATAAATAATACATTTTATATTATAATGTATTAAAAAGTTATATTTACTTGAATAATATTATTTTTAATTGTAATAAGATAGTTATGATGTTTTAATATTAAACATTATATTTTTATGAGTAAAAAAATATATTTTCATCTAACATGTAGGCTATAAAACAAACTTCAAATAAAATTTTTAAAAATTATTATTCATACAATAATTTTTATAAATAATTTTAAATAATCAGATATAAATTTATTGTAATTAGATAAAAATCTACTTCAGAAAAAATCGTGTAAATAACCTAATAAATACATTTAAAAATCAATGAAACACATCTATATATAAAATAAAATCTGGTTATATCAAATTAAAACAAAGCTTAGTTGTGTAAAATCAAAAATGAAATCTCCTTTTAATCTTATCATTAAAATCACACTTAATTTTTTATTAGAAATTTTAAATATTACTTTCTTTAAAATAATTAAGAAATGCTCAACCATCTAATCTTTAAATTCGTTTTATAAAAAGATCCATGAGTTTAATAAATATATCTACCTATTAGTCATAAATTTAAATAAATATCACAGTTATAAACGGTAATATCAGTTAAAATTTTATCCTGAATATCCATTGCGGCATTAAAAAATATTTTATTTGACTATTTATTTGTAATATACACGCTAATTACCTAATTTATCGAATTTAAGTGGATGACTGTAAACACCCACGTGATGTGACCTAACTGATATTAAACCCATGCCGCTCAATATTCCCACAGGCGTAACCCCACCGACCTTCATTATTTTCTAATCTCTTTCGATCTAGTGAGTTAATTAACTGTAATTGCTTTGAAAAGATTATCATCGTTATGTGATTATGTTGGTTTCTGGCAAAGATAAACAAAGATTCATTGCTTAAACAATGGCATTGGAATCAAATGCTTGAATAATTTATTATATATTGATATTTTGATATATATATATATATATATAACATAATATTTAAAATTTAATAATATAACATGAATATTTGCAATGTATTGGATCTTGTAAGGAAATATACAATTGTAATTTTTAATTAATTCAATATTAAAAAAATAAAATTAATAAAAATAATTTGAAAAAATATCACAAAAAAACTATGCATAAAAATATTATAGCAAACTAAAATATTTCAAAAAAAATCTCCAATTGTAATTTTCAACCAATTTAATATTAATAAAAATAATTTTTTAAAAAATCATACAGAGAAATCCTATAACTATTAACTGTGTTTTAAAGAAAAAAAACTAGAAAATTAAATTTTCAATTATCTTAGTATGAAAAAAATAAATTCAATAAAGATAATTTAAAAAAATTAATAAAAAAAATATGAAAAAACACCATAGCAAGTAAACAATCATGTGGTGAAATACTATATCAATTTATTGTGTTTTAAAAAATAATCAAACTAAATTTTTACCTAGCTCAATATGAAAAAAAATTAATAAAAATATTTTTTTTAAAAAAATCATATAGGAAAACACTATAGCAAACCATAATATTTCAAAGAAAAAAATATCTTTTAATATTTTAAAAAATAAAATTAATAAAAAAAATTACGAAAAACAAAAAAAAGAATATAAAATGTAAAAAAAAGAAGATATTTTTTAAAAAAAATATAAAAAAAATATAAAAAATATACAAGGAAAGTTAAAATCAAATTTTCAACTAACTCAATATTAAAAAATTTAAAAATAAAAAATAAATATAAAAAATATACAAGGAAAGCTAAAACCAAATTTTCAACTAACTCAATATTAAAAAAATAAATTTAATAAATATAATTTTAAAAAAATCATAAAAAATAAAAGGAAAAAAACATGCAGGAAAACACTATAGTCATCTATAGTGTTTCATGAGAAAATCTACCATTGTAATTTTCAACCTACTCAATATTAAAAAAAAATTAATAAAGATAATTTTAAAAAAATATATAACAAAAAAAATCATAGAGGAAAATATTTTAGTATTTAACAGTGTTTTAAAATAACTACAAAGCTAAAATTTTAACCAGTTTTGTATGAAAAAATAAATTCAGTAAAGAAAGTTTTGAAAAAAATCTATAAAAAAACACATGGGGAAACACTGTAATAAAACAAAATTATATGAGGAAATACTATAACAATTCACAATATACACAGAGGAATCTACAGTACTTTCCTTCACGTTTACGTTTTAAAGTATTGATTAATAATTAACTATCATCCTCGATAACAGAAGACAATAATTTTTCCGTTTTACTAATAATGGGTTTTTCTAAGAATTTTCCATGCACAAAGCCAAGTGTTTTGTTGATTGAGTTTTCATTTATAATTTTTTCAATCTTATTCACATTTCGAATCATAAATATTTATTACCTTCAAGAAAACCTTTAACAAATTTCTTTTTATAAAGACCTTTAATGAATGATACTTAATTAAGGAAAATAATTATCCAAATCAATCAATATTCTAGTTATCTAAGCTGTAACACACCGAGGAGAATACGAAACTGAGATATATATATAAAGCTACTAGTCCAGCTGTGGTAGAAGCTAGCTACAAGCTTCCTTTATCATGATTCATGATACCTTGCCCACTGTACAACCGCTTCTTGTCTGATGAAAAACAAGAGAAATAGAGCTTAAAAACGAGTAGCACTAGCTTTGCTACAGAGTATAGCCCTAAAAATATTTGATTTATAGAAGAAGACAGCTAAAAGGATAGTTTTAAATGCACACCAACAACCGCCTTTAACCCTTTCTTTCTTTCTTATACCCTGCAGCGCTAGCACTAGCACATTCTTTCTTGTAATTCCTCTCCTCTCAAGTAAACACAAAACCCCATTTGTTTGTTCTCTTTCTTCTCTCTCTGTCAACTCAAACTCTCTTTAACTCCAGTCTGAGCTTGCTTGCTTGCTTGTTTTTTCAATCCTGCGTTGTCAAGTATGAATAAACAGGAGGTTATGAAGATGCAGGTATATATCTCTCTCTCTATCCATTTCCTTGCTCTAAAATCTTGCTAGTTTGGACCTTTCTTTCAGTTTTTTGTTTAGTTATTGTTTCTTTGCGTGACCCTGTTGTTGTTTTTCTGTGGTTGCCTTTCATAGCAGACTCATATTTTGAAAGTGAACATAGAGTGTCACTGTGATGGGTGCAAGAAGAAAATAAAGAAGCTGCTTCAAAAAATTGAGGGTATGCTCCTTATACTGTGATCTCTCTCTCTCTCTCTCTCTCTCAAGAAAGATTTAATTTTTATGACTCTCTTCTCCGGGGAATGTTAATTAATTACTAATCTGACTAGCCATGTCTCTTGTCCTTATTTATGGAAGACTTGGATTTAATGAGATGGAGGGTCAAGAAGGTTGGAAGTTAGTTGTTCAATTGTAGAAGAGCTTGATATTTTTTAGACAGAAAATGATTTCTTCAAAAAAATCACAGCAGATGCAGAGTTGACATGCCAATGCTTTTGAAATTTTATTGGGATTTTGATTGGGAAGGACAGTCGAAAGAAAGACGGATGGCCGCTTGTAGGTTGTGTCTAGCCTTTTGGTTAGATGGTCAAATTTTCGTGGGAGATGATACTTTCAAGAAAGAAGAAGCATTGTTTAGATTATTGGGTTCTTGATTGATGGGACTTTGCCTTAGAAGAAGTGTCATTTTCTAATCTTACTTTAGTTGTTTGTCTCATAGTGCTAGACAGTTTTCATTGAATTTTACTTATGTGGTAGCAATATTTTCTTGCTCAGGGGTGTACACTACCACAGTAAATGCAGAGCAAGGGAGGGTAACTGTGACAGGAAATGTAGATCCGGCCAAACTCGTTAAAAAGCTCGAGAAGTCGGGGAAACATGCAGAGTTATGGGGTGGTCAAAAGGGCTCAAACAACTTCCAAAACCTTAATAATCAATTCAAGAACATGCAAATGGGCGGTGGCGGTGGCAAAGATAACAAGTCTGGGAAGGGTGGAAAAGGTCAACAAGGACAACAAGTACAGATGATGCAACAACAGCTGAAAGGGTCCAAGGATCCAAAGATGTCTCAAAATAAAGACCAGAAGTCAGTTAAGTTCAATCTGAATGAGGATGATTTTGATGCAAGTGATGATGAATTTGATGACGAGTTTGATGAATTTGATGATGAGTTCGACGATGAGTTCGATGATGACGAGGAAGAGTTTGGTCATGGCCATGGCCATGGCTTGCCTAACAAGATGATGCCTATGATGGGTAATGGCCATGGAGCTAATGGTATGCCAAACAAGATGATGCAGATGATGCCTATGATGGGTAATGGCCATGGACATAATTTGCCTAACAAGATGATGCCTATGATGGGTAATGGCCATGGAGCTAATGGTATGCCAAACAAGATGATGCAGATGATGCCTATGATGGGTAATGGCCATGGACCTCATGGTATGCCAACCAATATGATGCCTATGATGGGTAATGGAAATGGACCTCATGGTATGCCAAGCAACATGGTGCCCATGATGGGCAATGGAACTCAAGGTATGCCAAGCAAAATGATGCCCATGATGGGTAATGGCCAAGGACCTCATGGTATGCCAAGCAAAATGATGCCGATGATGGCCAATGGCCATGGGCCTCATGGTATGATGAGTGGACCCGGGTTTAATGATAAAAAGGGTGGCGGGGGCGGGGGTGGCGGTGGTGGAAAGGGCAAGAAAGGTGGTGGCGGTGGTGATGATGTTTTTGAGATACCTGTGGTAATGAAGGGCAAGGGAGACAATAAAGATGGGAAGGATGGCAAAGGAGGAAAGAAAGGTGGAGGTGGTGATGACAAGAACGGTAAAAGCAAGGGGGAGAACAAGAAACAAGATGGTAAAGACAAAAAAGAAAGTAAAAGAGGTGGTGGGTTCCTGGGCTTCGGTAAGAAGAGTAAGAAAGAAGACGACAGGAGTACTAATAAGACTGCTACCAATAATGGCAGTGCAGGTGTACATGGAAACAATAATGGCAATGGGCCCAAGAAAGGCGCAGGCAAAAATGGTGGGGTCCATGATATTAACAAAATGAAACAAGGGTTCCATGAAATTGATGGAGCAGGTAATGGTGGTCACAAGAATGTGGTCCATATGGGCCCGATGGGTCCGATGGGTCCAATTGGCCCCATGGCTCCGATGAGTACAATGGGCCCTATGGGCAATTATGCTAGGATGGGTAATGTACCAACAGTGCAAGGGCTGCCTGCACCAGGAGCCATGAACGGTGGCTATTATCAAGGGATGGGGGTGGCGCAAGGGCAAGGGCAAGGGCAAGGGCAAGGGAATCCTTATAATCAGCAATACATGGCAATGATGATGAATCAACAAAGGCAGCAAGGGAATGACATGTTTCAACCGATGATGTACGCCCGCCCTCAGCCGGCCGTGAACTACATGCCGCCCCCCATGCCGCCTTCTATGGCGACGGATCAGTTGACGAACTTCTTCAGCGATGAGAACACCGAAAGTTGCAGAATAATGTGAATGTGAAGTTGTTGAGAGTAGTTAGCAAGAGCATGTTCTCGTTTTGTTTTGATGGGTTAGATGTTCTTGTGATGGGTGCTCTAAGGTTTCAAAATATCAAATATGCCTATGTGACTTAAAGATAGGGGCCAATTCTTTATTTCACTCCTTGTGATATATTATCCTTCAAACTCCTTCGATTTTTACACCAGTTATTTCAACTTGATCTTTGGGCCTAATTTATGTAAATTTTTGCAGAATTTGAGTTCAAGTATACAGTGGATGATTTAATGTTGGTCATTTATAACGTCTAGCATACTTTTCTTGAAGGGTGAATCTATGACCTAGCAATAAGGTCTGGTAAAGTTCTGCTTGTTTGATCTATTTTTTTAGTTTTTAATTCTGTGTTTAGTAGTCGAGTTAGAGTTAGGGTTGTTTTAATAATAGTAGAAGAATAATAATGATTTTTTTTAAAATAAAAAAATCTTTATTCATACTGAAGTCTGTTCTTTTGACACTAGTTGTATAATCACTGTATAAAAAAACCATTTTAATCTAATATAAAAGCTTAAAAAATTATTTTAATTTAATATAAAAATTTAAATTATTAGGTGAGATTTTATTAAATAATTTATATTTTTTTAATATATTTTTTAAAGTAAAAATCATTTAGTTTGAAATTTGTATTAGTTTAGATTATCTTATAATTAATTATTTATCAATAAAGAAAGATGATGGGATTTGAATTAATAATTGTTTTATTATTAAAATTTTAATATTATATTAAAAAATTATTTTAATTTGAAATTTTTAGTTATTAAATAAAATATTAAAATATAATTTATATTATTACATGAATTTAATTTCAAATGTGAAAGCAGAGAGGGCTTAAGTGGAGAGAGGGGCCATACCAGATTTATTCATTATAAAAGGGAAAAAACAGAGGCAAGCAAGCGGCTATCGAAAAATCAAGGGGATGGGATCGCAGGTATTCAAAATCTTGGTCTCACTTTAATGATTAAAAGAGAGAGAAAATCAAATAATTCAACATAGCAATTATTTTCACAAAATAAAGATGTTTCCATGGGGATTCGCTTCTCGAGGCTGACTGGTTGCCATGCTTGTTTCCAGCAGGCTTCTGCTTCTTTGTACTGATTGATTGCCATTTCTGCGGCTTTATACCTCATCGCCCCAAACACTCTTATTTTTCTGGCAACCCCTCAACTTGGCATCATTCAGACGAGTTTTTTTATTTATTTATGTGAGGGATTCGGATTAGCTTACTAGCTTATGTGTACCATGACTAATTTTAATTCTTACAGTTCACTGAATATCCTGCAAACCCAGTAGGCATGTAAGGTACCACGGGGATAATAGGCATGTACGCCAGGGCTCGAACCTAGGTACAGTGAAAGAAAACAAGCCCTTTCCACCACTAGACCAAGTTCTAGTTTGCATTCAGACGAGTTTTTAATTTGATAATAGTTTGATTTTGTGAATTTAACTTGAAAAGAAATAATCAGTTTTCATAATACATGTGACTGTTTTTCATCTTGGCCCTCTTTCTTTCTCACCTTTTGCTTTAGTTAAGTGACTTCATTATTTTGATTTTGTTGATCTAACCCATGATCATTCTAATTATGAATATAGTTCTTGTATTATTGGAGCTATGATAGTTGCTCATTAAAAATTAATTATATTAATATAATATTTAATATGGTTTGATAAATCATATATATTCACAAAAAAATTTTATATTATTAAAAATAAAAAAATTATATAATATAAATACATGAAAAAAATGAATTATATCTACTTTACTTAACTTATATTTTTTATTGTTGTACTTACAACTGTTGCAATGACAATAAAATTACTATCATTGCAGTTTTTTTCTTTTCATATTTATTTTTATTTTTTTAAAATAATACTTTTATTTATAGGTAACAATGATATACAAGAGATTATAAATTATAAAACAAAATAAAAAGATAAAAGTCATGAAACATGTTACCATATTAAATAAACTTCCACTAAATGAGAGTGGGTTGCCATAAAATATCAATTTCTAACATATGCTTCAGATTTTGTAGGAACCTTTCATCCACTTTTATTTAAAACAATTTTTTGTAGTTTTTGGTTATTGTCCTTAAAAAAAAGATGGAAATACTATAAATAAAAATATATTTAGTTGAAAAAACAAAAATAAATAAATAAAAATAAATTTGTCTATAAGATAATATTGAAATAAATTTATGTACTTTATAATTAAAAGGTAGAGGGAACATGTCTTTATAAATAATATATATTATTTTTTATTTTTAAATTATCAATGCAAAAAATTCTCAATTTTAAAATTATTCAACTAAGATATATAAAATTAAAAATAATTATTATCATAATTTTAAAATCTAACTCGAGAATTATTATAAATTAAATACATGTTTTGGTAGGCTTAGAAGAAAGAGGATTCAACTAAGCTTTGCCTAGTTCAATTAAAAATAAAAGGTTTAGACCAGGCTAACAACAAAAGGGTTTGGAATGGCTACAAAGAAGGTTATTTATGAAATTAAAAGGTTAGGTTGGGAGGAATAGAAGAGGGTTAGATTGGAGATGAAAAGGTTAGGTAGGGAGATAAGATAGTTTGATTGGGAAATGGAGAAGAAGGCTTCGCCTATATATATATATATATTCAAAATAGCCTAACCAAGCCTTTTTATATATTCATGCACCATCACGGTCTAATACTTTAATGTATAACATCATTCATATCTTAAAGTAATAGCAATAAGGGAAACAACAAGCCATGTTCATCATTTTTTATCATAATGTTTCCTCTCTTTTTAACATCATCATCATGTTCATGATATGAACATCAAGCACCACCTTTATAAGAAGCCTGATTTCCTCGAATACAAAAATCCAAGCCCATGTTTAGGCCCAACATAAGAAATCCAAACCATGTTTAGGCCCAATTTATGCACCTACTCCTAGACGTTCCATGTCAACTGAGCTCTTTCCAATTTTTCATTGCCCAAGTGTTTCTTCGCAATCACCAGCTCATCTCTGTTTTATAGTTAATTTTTAAAATTATTTTTGATATTAATATATTAAAATAATTTTAAAACATAAAAAATTATTAACTTAAATTTTTTTTTAAAATTTTTTTAAATCATAAAAATAATTATAGTAAAGTATATTGCAACACTATGCTGAAACTATCAATGTGAATTTGTTATTTTGACCATCATTCAAAGATAAGAAATCTTTTTTTGTTTCAATACTAATATGATATAAACATTTTTTTTATTTTTTTTAAATATCTATCATGATTTATATAAGTCTAATAAATTTTTTTAATTTAATAATATAATTAAAAAATAAAATATTTACAGCGGAGACATTGCTAATCTATAAATTTGTTTAAAGAATGTAGGTACCTGTGACCATGAGCACTATAAAAATTAAACTGACTCCCTGTTCTCTTGAAAACTTTTTTAAAATATTTTTAAATCATAAAAATAATTATAGTAAAGTATATTGCAACACTATGCTGAAACTACCAATGTGAATTTGTTATTTTGACCATGATTCAAAGATAAGAAATCTTTTTTTGTTTAAATACTAATTTGATATAAACATTTCTTTTTATTTTTTTAAATATCTACCATGATTTATATAAGTCTAATAAATTTGTTTAATTTAATAATATAATTAAAAAATAAAATATTTACAGCGGAGACATTTCTAATCTATAAATTTGTTTAAAGAATGTAGGTACCTGTGACCATGAGCACTATAAAAATTAAACTGACTCCCTGTTCTTTGATGCCTGAGCATCTCCACCGGCTGGCCGAGGGTTTAATGAAACTAGAGGTTTTTGTATCATCATTTTTAACGAAGATCATTCCTTTAAAGGTTACCAGTCCCTTTGCAGCTCATAATTAATTCAATTTTCGTTAACTTTGATTTTTGAAAAGAAAGGACACATGAGATTTTTATGGAAAAATCTTTTTATTTTTTCAAATTTTCTTACCATGAAAGGAGGGACTCTTGTTACAAGACAACGTTTAACTACTGTTCTTGTTTTAGAATAAAATAAAAGAGATAAAGATATCGCAGACTAAGAGGGATGAAGATGTAAGAATAAATATGTTTTTGAGACAATTTTATATATACTTTCAAAACGAGAATCCCTTCTTTAACTGAATTCCTATGGAAGGACAGCACACCACCAAGTCTCTTCTCCTCCCTCTCTTTCATGTCTGTGTAAACATGAGATTTAGAACTAGCAACAACGGTGATTTTTGGTTTGCATGCAGATGCACTACCCCTTCAAGCCTGGGTTTAGAGCGTCCAACAATGGTTTCAGGTTTGCCTGCAGAGGCACTACCTCACAAGCATGGATTTAATCCTCCACAACAACAAAAACACACCAAGAGAAAACCCTTTGACCACCAAAGCTCCAGCAGTATTCCTTCAATGATATTGAAACAACAGTACTCTGACCGTAAGCCTCGACCAAGAAAAGAAAACAGGAGAGAGATGCATTATAGTCTTCAAGTCTCAAATTAAGTTGTTAGTTAAAATCCCAAGATATAATTTATATTATTCTCTAATAATACCAAGATCAATAGTGGTTTACGTTCGTGATTTAGACCTAGATGCCACAGTCTTCTCGTGATGAAGGAGAAGGAGAAGAAGTAACCGAGAAAAAAGATCGTGGTCAAATGTTGGATGTAATTAAAATACCGTCCGAGAATGATAACGATGATGCTTCTTCTTCAATCATCAACCATGAAAAACAAGAGAAAAATCAATACCTGATCATTTCCAAGGAAGAGTCCTCCTCTAGGGATGATCAAGCTTGTGAGGAAAAAAGAGGAAGAATAGGAAGGAAAAGCAACAAGGTTAAGATACAAGAAAAGAAGAACAATGGCAATTCCTCTTCTTCATTTACTTCTGATTCTGTTAAAGCTGCTCATTTTGTTGTTAAAAAGGATTAAGTATATATCAGATTGCTGCACTTCATGCCCATCACTGGGTTTGTGTGATGTCCCAGGTCCAATTTCTGATGACTTGGATAGCTTGATGCAAGAGCATAGTCTCGATTCAAATTTCTTCGAAGGTTTGGACTGCTGCACTGCATGCCATTTTGAGGATGATCAAAGCAGAAAAACAAGAAGTTATAATTAAAGCCTCTACATTGCTGAAAACAGAGCAAAACCATATCCATAGATCACAATAATCACAATAAAAACACATATCCAAAACAAAATGTAGTTATACAAAGCTTATATTGCCTTAAAATTTCTATTATCTTGAACCAAAAGAGATGTTTATGATTGTTTAGAAGTAATTAAAGAAACAAAAGACATGGTAGCATAGCTCCTGTAAGCCCACACGCCTCTGGAGAGTAGTAGATCATTCAACACCTGCAACACACACCTATTTTAACCTATTGGTCCAATTACCATAGGCGATCGAATGGCATCCTCTACTCCCTAGACCTAACTGCTATAATAATTTCATAAACATCCAGGTAAGAAATAGTGTTTTCTTTTTAGTTATGGGACATCTAAAGAATCTTAAACTACATTACATTAATGGGAACTCTTCCTCTTCTCATTTAAGAAGTATAATTTAGATTCGATCAATGGGGGATCCTTTACATTCTAAGTATAATGGGTTAATTTCATTTTACTCTCTTATAATGCATGGATATTATCATTTTTCTTTTCCAAATTTCTCTATCAATTTCTCTCTTAACTTTTCATCTATTTATCGATAAAAATCTTCTGTTCATTTCCGTTCTCAGAACTAACAAAAGACACCCTGATATTTTATTAATCTTAATTTTCCAAAAAATGTAGATAGTTTAACAAATAACTCCCAAATAAAAATTTACATGTAATTTGATTTTGAAAGTAAATTCACTTCAGAATCTCCTGTCTGCGACTCTGTCACAAGCCTTTGCCAAGTCGGTTTTGATAGCTAAGCTTTCAGGTTTCTTCTTTGTCTTGCGGATAGTGTGCATGAGCTCTTGTGCTAAGATAATACTACCAGGATCAGTTCGAATTGAAATGAAGGCACCCTGAACAGGATTTATTGAAGTGTCAGGCAGCGGCTTTGATGCGTTGCACTAGCACTTTAGTAAGAATTTTGTAACTGGCATCGCAAAAACTTATGGGTCTAAACTGCTTCATGCACTCGGGAACCTCCTCCTTCGTACTAAGGACAATAAATGTCTCAGCTACATTAGAAAGGCAGGAGCCGGTCCGAAAGGCATTTTGCACCATATCAATCACTTATGGCAGAATCTATCTGGGCTTAGAGCTTTGCAAGAAAATTTGCAAGGCCATTTCTGAAAGAAAATTTGCTGGAATCCATCTGGGCTTAGAGCTTTGCAAGGCTGCTGGAATCCATCTGAGCTAAGAGCTTCGCAAGGCTTAAGTCGCTAGTATAGTATTGCAATGTATTTTCAAGTAATTTAAGCACTCCTTTAACAGCATAGAGAACTTCCGAAGCAGTTACTGGTTTCAATAAATTAGAAACTTGTACCGTAGAAAGCATGGAGTTATTAGGAATATGAGGAAAAGACATGGTGACATTATCGGTATGACAGAATTAATTCTTAATGAATCTTTGTACCCCATTCTGAATTTCAACAGAATCATCAATCCAGGCTTCATCGACAATGAACTCCGGATTTCTGAACCAAGAACATCTCCTCTTGTATCAGGATATTGTTGTAATCTTCAATGAGTTCTCGTTCAAGACGACTAAGAAAATAAAAGTGCCTGAAAGATAAGTAATTCTGAATTCCTTCTATCAAGCATGAGTTCTTCTTTTTCGAAAATATTCCCAGAAAATCTTTGTTGAAGAGTTGAGCTGCATTGGCCATATTAGAGAGAGCATCCACGAGAGAAGAATTGGATTCACCCCTAGAATTTCTCACAGCAGCCTCAAAATCAGCTTGTAATGTCCAAGCAGCCTGAAAGAAGATGGCCGAGGACCCACAGGAGGTACAAAGCCATTTAAACGGAGAAGATCAGGATTGTGATCCGATTGGGTTGTAATTTAAAGAAATTGTCTGCATGTTGTCATTTTGTGGTACTCATCTTGAAAATCTTTTATTATGCATATGTATTTATATCTTGAATTAGGTGGTGACTAATTAGTTTTTCTATTAATTGTTATAATTATATATAAAAAATAATAGTTGTTTTATTGAAGGAATAAAAAAACAAAGAACGTGGGAGTTTGAACTTACGATCAAGTTATGGAAATATTGAGATTGTTGATCGAGAAAATACAAGTTTATAAAAAAGAATAAAGAACCAAGTAAACTTAGTAAATTTTATAAATCTAATTTAATTTTTAAAAGTTGCAATTCATGGAATTTCTGACTTGGATCCAATCAAGACATTAATTTCTTAATCAATTCTATGAAAAATAATAATGACAAAATTTATAGAAAAAAAATCTAAGGATGATGTAATTTAGAAAAAAAATTAAAAAAATAACACTAAATAAAATAAATAATAATTAAAAAATAAAAAATATATTTTAAAAATAAAAAATTATAAAAAATAAAATTAAAAAAATTATAAAAATCAAGAAAACCCAAACAAATATCTTAAACTTGGTTAAATTTTAAAAACTTGAAACTCTGTATTTGAGTCAAATAAAAAAGTTTATTATAAGCAAATTTAAAAATATAAATTTTTAAAACTTGTTAAAATAAAAAAAAATAGACCACCAAAAAAATAAAAATTAAATTTGATGGTAAAAAAAATAAAAAAGATTGAAATCATGAAAAAAAATTATTTATAATCTATAATAAAAAATTGTTAAGATTGAAAAATTAACAATAAAAAAATGGGATTAAATTTGATAAAAAGAAAAAAAAGAACAAAGTAGGGTAAAATCGTAAAAGAAATTAATTGAAAAAATAATTTTAAAAAATAATAATAAGGATCAAATTTAATAAATTATTTAAAATAAAAAAATCATAATAAAAATAAAAGTAATTAAATCTAAAAACCAATAAATTAAAGGTTTAGTTTTGAATTTTTAAAACTGAAAATTTTAGTGGGAAGACAAAATAAAAAGGAAAAATAATAATTATATGCGCCAACCACCATGGTACAAGTGTTGTCTCATTTAGCTCAAGATTTGCCTTTCAATTGCCACCTTAATAGTTCTCACATATTGCCTGAACAACACTAAATTATTTATATGCTGGCGCTTGACACACTAGCAGTTTTTTTAAATTATATTTAATAAATATAATTTATGACAATGCTTCTAATACCCTTAAAAATTTCAATAAAAAAATAAAAAAATAAAAAATCCAAGAGTTCAATTAGTTTTGTATTTTATTTTAAAATTAAATTAGTATTTTTATTGTGTAAAATATAACAAATTTACCCTTCTAACCCTATATATATTTTTAAAAAATTGTGTAATAGTAAAAAGATTATCTCATCCCTCAAATCTTATTGGTTGCCTTTTCACAGGGGTAAAGTTGTAATTACGGTATAAATTTAATTTTTTGTTTCGTTAATCCAATCAGTCACTTGTTCAAACAACCCGTATAACAGACCCGGGCAACCGTTCTTCAGTTGCCCTTTTCTTCTCCGATGTAGCAAAATCAAAGGTAAGGACATGTTAATAATTTTATCTTTGTTTTTTCTTTTCTGTACTAAACACTCAGTTTTGTCCTGCAAAGCTTAAATTAATGAACTTTCGTTTAATTAATAATGTCTTGTTTGGCTTTTTTGGTGGGTAATTTTATTGTTCCAATATGAGCATCCATTTTTGTTGAAAAAGAGCTTAATTCTTGGTTATTTTAAGACCCATTATCTTGTACAATAGTAAAATCCCATTTCTTTTATGCAATGAATTGATGAGTGTATTTGGTTATTGCTTGGCTAGTATCTCTTTTAGATGTTGAGAGCTAGCTGCCCCATCTGATCCATTCAGGTCCCATTGGCGTTTGTGGGCAATGGAAAATACAGATGGGGCAGTCTCGACAGACACGGCTGCTGCCCCTAGCGTCAGCTTTGTTTTCATGCCAAAAAGTTTGGTTTCCAATGAAAGTTTTGATCTTGGAGGTTGTAATGGTTGAAGTCTTGGGCTGCAACATTGTAGTTGTGTCTGAGTTTGAGAGTATTCCAGTTACTTAATGTCAAACTGTTGAAAGATTAAATGAACAAAGGCCACTTTTTTTTTGTATGAAGTGGATTAGTAATTTTGTGTTGTATGATTTTTTGGTGCTGATTGGGAATTGTAACATTCATTTGAAAGGAACTTACTTTGGCTGTTTTTTTTTTAATGCATGGTAATAAATTTATGTACTAGTTACTAAGTTGGTGAATTGATTTTGTATTAGCGAGTATATATGTTCAGCCAAAATTGTGGTTATAGTGAAAATCTGGAACTTGGATGCTGTAGGGAAAGAAAATGGCTAGCCAAATGCTTCTGATTAATGATCGAATGAGAATTAATTGGACATCAACGATGGAGCGGTATTTCATTGATCTTATGTTAGATCAGTTGCATAGGGGAAATAGAATGGGTCACACCTTCAACAAACAAGCTTGGACGGATATGCTGACCATGTTCAATTCAAGATTCGGGACTAAATATGACCGAGACACCTTGAAAAGTCATTATTCAAATTTGTGGAAGCAATACAATGATGTGAAGAATCTTCTTGAACAGAGTGGATTTTCTTGGGATGATAATCGAAAAATGGTTGTAGCTAGTGATGATGCATGGGCAACCATTATCAAGGTCTGGCAAGTCATTTTTCACGGGTTGTTGTTTTTTATTCCTCTGGCTTTGTGGGAAAGTCAACTGATGAAATATGTGTGCAGGCGAACCCTGATGCACAGTACTATTGGAGGAAGTTTTTGGTGAACTTCAATGATTTGTGCTTGATATTTGCATATACAACAGCAGATGGAAGATACAGCCGTTCAAGTCATGATATAGACTTGGATGATGATATTCAAGGCCTGAACTTTGGTATGTTTTTGTTTAAAATGCATGCGCAGTGAGGTTGTGTTTCTATTGGCATCTGAACTTGAGTAACGTCTATGATTCTTTATGCAAGGCTTTTTTTTTACAAGCTCCACCTTTTTGGTCGTTTATAGTTACATGATACTGTTGCTGCTGTTATTTATAGTACTTGAGGCAAATGGCCATTTATCATCTCCAACACATTACCTTCGTTTCACTTGAAGGCAGCCATAGGCTTCTACTTCTTAGCATAATTAGCATGCCCAAAAGCCTGAAGCTAAGCTAAATACCTTCAAGTTCCATGGCTTTTATCAGCCTTGTTTACAGTTTTCTTAACATTTTTGTAATAAGAATGTAATAGTTTATATTTAATGACAAGATTCTACTTCTTTTTTCAGAAATTGTGTATCATTGTCTAAATTAAATAAGAACTATTTTGGGTTTGATCACATCTATTTTAGCTATTAGTATTTACATCTCACAGCAAATTTTCGTTTTTTATGAAGAAATGTCTCACGGACCAATTTCTTTCTCAAATGTAGATGCTGGAATGGGTGGCTTTCCCTCAGAAAGCACTAATTGTGTGAAGGCAAAGTGGACATCAGCCATGGACCGATTTTTTCTTGAGCTTATGTTGGTCCAAGTCAAAAAAGGAAGCAAAAACAATAATACATTCAGCAAAGAAGCATGGAAAGACATGCTTACTTTGTTCAATGCAAAATTTTGTTCTCAATATGGAAAAAATGTTCTGAAGCGCCGCTATAAGAAACTGTTCAAGTACTATTGTGAGATGAGAAGTCTACTTGAGAGAAAGGTATTTCAGGTTATATATTGTTAAATCCTATTTGAAATTTTACTTCATACTGGTACATTTGTACTCACTATTGTAGATGTAGGCACACCCTGATATGCATTCATATAGAAAGAAGACCTTACTAAACTATCAAGATTTGAGCTTGGTTTATGGAAATGAACTCATCAGTGGACATCAAGGTTGCATGCAACAAGATGAAAACTTTGAAGATGTGACCTTACAAGTTAAAACTGGTAAGTTTAATGAATGTTTTTGAAAAGCCAGGTTTAGTTATGAAGTTTGTGGAACTGATTTGTGAGATGTTTGCTTTTTTGCTTTCTAAAATTAATTTCCATGATTTATTGAAGTCACTATATATTTTGCAAATGAATTTTTCACATACAAACCGATTTTATCATTTATGCAGACAGAAATAAGGGTTACCATCATTCTGTTCGAAGTGACGCGGGACCATGTTGGAAATCATCAATGGACCGCTACTTTATTGATTTGTTGCAAAACCAGGCGCTTATAGGGAATAAAATTGGTCATGAATTGACAACTGAAGCATGGGTTGAATTAACCAGGTTGTTCAAAGCAAAATTCGGGTCACAATATGATGATAACATCCTGAAAAATCAGTTCAACCATTTGAGGACGCGCTATAATGACATAAGATTTCTTCTCGAGCAGAGCGGCTTTTCTTGGGATGAAACTCAAGACATGGTAACTGCTGAAGATTGTGTTTGGGATTCTTACACCAAGGTGAATTTCCATCTTTTCAT
Source organism: Populus euphratica (assembly GCF_000495115.2). NCBI lineage: Eukaryota > Viridiplantae > Streptophyta > Magnoliopsida > Malpighiales > Salicaceae > Populus > Populus euphratica. Next base: position 543,231 of record NW_011499862.1, read on the forward strand.
TTATCCGAAATGTCTTCAGCATTATTTTGTAACTTACAAGTAATATATGCAGGTGTATCCTCATGTTCGATCATACAGAAATAAATCTGTTGCAAGCTACTACAAGCTATGTGTTATATACGGGGAAGAAAGTTCCAGTGGAAGATACAGTGACATGGCTCAACAGGCCGATACTGACAGCAAAGCTCCAGTGTTGATGGTTGGTATGTTTTTATTCAGCCATGAAAATTAGAATAAAAATAATTTTGCATGGAATTCAAAGCATATTATCTCAAACCATGAGATTGACAGGTACAAATTGAGTGAAAGTGCCTCTTATATCAAGTCTGTCTGAATGAGGACAATGTTGTATGATGCAAGTTGTTACTTGTGCTGGTATGTCCAGTATAATTGCTGCATAGCTGCTTTTATTATCTCTAATATATTCCCCTTTCCCTAAAGCTTTCAACCTTTTCTTTCCCCCCGTTCCAATAATGTTCGTGTACTTTGAAAGGTCAATTTGAATGTTGTTTCATGATAGGGGCATTTGCTTTCTTTACATGGAAGAAGTAAAAGAAGGAAAGGCTAATGTTGGAAAATATATCCTATTTATAAGGGAAAATAGATTAATCATCAATGCCCCTATAATATTAACTACTTCAGTTAGAACATTGTGTTATTTAATATTTACTTTTAATGGTATTTTCATTATCAATGAAGTAAGTAATGCATGCCATTAATTCTGTTTTAGAAGGTAATCTATCTAAAAAAATTGTAAGCTTTGTACCTTAAAAAAATAAAATGTGTTAGATTTAGCTATATATATTCCTAAAATGGTGTAAGAGTGACATTGTTTGGTATGAGTTACTGTTTTACTTACCTTGCATTTCACACTCTAATTCTTTCTTCTGCGAGAATTATACTCTCTGTTTCACTGCTTCAAAACTCACAATTCCAAAACAATTCCGAACCTTACCTTAAATTTACTTCCATCAGAATGGACATGAATCATTCTAGAGAATTGAAACTCTTTTTTTTTTTTTTTTTATCATCAGAATTGGAATTTATTTAAAATATATTCTATTAAGAGAACTAGAAAGTTGTAATAAAGTGGTATCAATATGAGATCATCAATCTCAATTGTTATGATTACAAGATTTTTTTTTTCTTTGCAGGAGAAGAGGACCAATGCCTTGCAAATGGCGATTGTTCAAAGCCAGATTGGACACCTTCAATGGACCGCTATTTTATCGATCTTATGTTAGACCAAGTTCATAGAGGGAATAAGAGCAGTTACACTTTGGATGATCAAGCTTGGATTGATATGGCTGTTATGCTCAATGAAAGATTTGGATCACAACATGAAAAAGATATGCTGAGGCAGCGCCATGAAAGTTTGGGAAAGCTTTTTAATGGCATGAAGAATCTTCTCGGTCAGAAAGGGTTTTCTTGGAATGAAACACAGCAGTTAGTCAAAGCATATGATGATGTTTGGGAGGCTTATACGAAGGTGCTTTGTTTGTTTTTGATTTTATGACTGCCGTTTACAGTTCACAAATGGCTAACATATGGTACAATGTAGGAACATCCTAATGCCAGATCATACAGATCCACTCCAAAGCCAGATTACAATGACTTGTACTTGATTTATGGAAATTCAATTTCAGATGAAGGCCATAACCAATCAGGTCAAGGTACTGGCTGTATTGGTGGTTGTGAGTTTTATTTTTCCAAAGGTTTTTGGTACTTTGTGTTTTCTTTTCTTTTCTTTTTTCCATTTTTGCTCACTATAGACTTGTAAGATGCTCTATTATAATTGTCGAATGTGTGTGAAACATCTTGCTATCATGAATAAACAATCCTACTAATTAATTATTTACATGGCTAAAATCTTTTATTGCTTTTGTTCTGAAATTTCTTAAAGGAGCCGAAAATTGCAATCGCGGCTGCTGGAATGCTGATTGGACACCACCAATGGACCAATTATTTATAGATCTAATGCTAGAACATGTTCGTCAAGGAAGTATGGTTGATCAAAGATTTAATAAACAAGCCTGGAGTGATATGGTTTCAAAGTTTAGTGCTGCATTTGGGTCTCAGCATGACCAATATGTCTTAGAAAGGCGTTTTATGAATTTAAGGAAGCTATTTGGTGATATGAAAAATTTACTTGATCAGAGTGGATTTGCTTGGGATGACCAAAGACACATGATAATTGCTGGTGACAGTCTTTGGAATGCTTATCTGAAGGTACTTTTTCTGAATTTAATAATGCCCACACAAATGATGTGGTGATAAATAAAAAAATTTCACCTTGTAAGTGCAGGATTACCCTGATGCACATCCATACCGCAATAGGGCTCTTCCTAATTACAATGATTTGTTCTTGATATATGGAGACAAAAACAATCATGAGAGTAACCACCATCACTCAGTGGTTGGCAATGGCCATGTCTTCGGATCAAATGTTGGTATGTACATATCTCTCTCCCATCCCAACTCCTTTTCTTTTCAATTTTTTATGATGAACAAGACATACAAGTATTGTGTATTAATTGCTACTGTGAAGATAATGCCGTTGGTAATACAAAAGATACCCTAAATGAACTATTTATTTTTTCCTTTGGATTGACAGATGACGAAGATGGGCTATCCCCAATTGATTCTAATCATCCATGGATAAATTGGACAAAACCGATGGAAATATATTTTATAAAACTCATGTCAGAGCAGGTGCTTGAAGGGAACAAAAACCATGAGACATTCAATGAGCAAGCTTGGTCCTGGATAGTTGCAGCATTCAATGAAAAATTTGGACTTCTATGTGAGAGAGATGATGTTGAAAGCTGGTATCTAAGCTTGATGAAAGAGTATAGCAACATTACAAATATTCTCAATCAGAACGGTTTTTCTTGGGATGAAACAGAACAGATGGTGATAGCTGACAATGATGACTGGTCTGCTTATATCAAGGTATGTTCCCTTGTCGAACATAAAATTGTCGTCCTGGCTTCCAGCCTTAATTTCCCTAGCATGGTATGGATGGCCTTTTATGTCATTTAACCATTAGAAATTAGAGAGTAGTGCTAGATAATTGTACTTCTGCTTGCAAAATAACAATAACAGTGGTAGTTGTAAATAAATAAATAAAATCTATACAGGTACTTTTCTGGATGAAGAGATTGCAACTGTTATTTCAGTCCTTACAATTCCTCCCCCGAAATTTTATTAGCTTCACATTTTATGAAAATTTTCTGCAGGAACACCCAGGTGCAATGAAATACAAGGACAGGGTCCTGGGTAGTTACAACGATCTTTGTGTAATATATGGTAATCGAGTGGCAGCAGGGAGAGCAAGTTACTTGGGTGTAAACACGGTGATTGACAACAATGCCTTAGATAATGGGATTGATGGTGTTTTTGGAGATGCACCATACCCTACTGGAAAGCTTGAAATATCTGATCAAAGGCATAAACGGAAGTCTCTGTCTTCCTCCAGAACGATGTCTTCAAGGAAAGTTAACAGACCTAAGCGAGGAGAGGCTAAAGAACCAGTTGGTCTGAAACCAATGGGAGTTATGGAGGAGCACAACGAAGAACGGATCTCAATTGAGGAAATTGTCAATGCACTTCAAGTTATACCAGACATGGATGATGAGAACTTCTTGGAAGCTTGTAAACTTCTAGAAAATGAGGAAAAAGCCAAGGTATTTGTGGCAATGGACATAAAACAGAGAAGGAAATGGCTATTTAGAAAGCTTTACAGATAGCATTATCATATGTCTGACTTAGCTACTGTGATTATCATTGTACAGTTCAAAGTTTGGTCTGTGTAAAATAGTAGGTCCAGTGCTAATGTAAATCTTTTTTCTTTTCTTTTGCCACTTACACTGAAACCTGATCTCCCCTCATTTCCTTCCAGTGTTCTTGTTTAGTGGTACAGTGTTTCTTTGCCTAAAACGTGGGGAGTTTATCATCAACATGAAGGATTTGAACTTGAGATTTGCCAAGAGCATTTTGGGTAGCTTTTGGAAGCATACTCGATTATCTATAGAGTAAACATAAATCCTAAGAAAAGTGGTTGCAAGTTTACCCTGTTGGTCTGATGTTCTTGTGTCGGTGGTCAAAATAACAGATGGAGCCAGCAATCCCTAAAAATTTTGCCTGGTCAACTCTACTATCTTTTGATCTTCTTGCTCAGCATTCGTGACAGCTCTACATCTTTCGTTCATAGTTAATAAATCCAAGTCTAACTTAATGGGTTTATTCGATGATGATACTTAATTTAAGAAGTGAAGGTTTTTTTTTTTAAATTGATATGGTTAAACGTTGATCGACGGATCATCATCAAACCTTATAAACTCCATTTTCTGTGATTGCATTTGTGTTTTTGCTTTTTGGACTGATGGGATATCTGTCAGTTATCACTCGGTCCAGATTTCAAGTGCCTAGGTTTTGGGTTTCTGCCTTGTTGGGTTTAATTTTTTAAAATAGTGAAGTGTTAAATATGACTCGGACAAGAAATTAAATTTAAAATTAATTTAATATTAACAAATAAAATAAAAAAATTATCAGATAAAAAAATATATCAAACATGATAAGAAACAAAAATAACAAAATAAAAAAAATTATAAATTATTTTAAATAAAAAATAACAAGTAAAATAATAAAAGATAAAACCATGTAATAGATAAAAAAAATTTGTGCTTGAATATATAATGTTTTTCTACTCCAGTATGTGAAGGAGCTAAAATATAGTTTTATATTAAAAAAGAAAAATAAAATATGCTTTCAATGCCTTTATTTTTTTTATACTTCAATTACCGAAGGTCGCTTTATAAAAAAAATTTCCTTTATCCTTTCTTTTGTAAATACAAACACTTTATTCTATCCTGTTTCATTAATTCTATTTTCCAGTCATGGAAACGCGTTAAGATTATTGTCATAATTAAGCATAAAAACAATAAAAATTATCATTCACATCCTGACAAGATCTGAGAACCAAAATGAAAATCATCAATCAAATGAAAGATCATAAATTTAATTCAGTCAAAGCGACAGCCTGCCTCTCTCTATCTCTCTCTCACTAACACAATGAAAAGAGGCAAACAAATCAGCTTCAAAGGCCTAAACTTTGTATGAAATGGCATGGCCTTCTCTGTCCCTCCTCTCCTTAACACCATTGTAGCAATCTCCATAACCCTCATCTCCACTCTCATCTTCTCAAAATCCCAACTTTACCCCACCCCGTCTCCTCAAATTCCCCATAGATCCCTCCTCTCTCAAAATCAAGATCAAAACTTCACTCTCTCTTGCACCTCTTTGCCCTCTTCAAATGGCTTTATTGACTACCTTTCCCTTCACTTTTGCCTCTTCAAGGAGAAGTTTTTGCTTTCAATTCCTTGCCTTTCATTATTTGTGCTTCTTCATTTTTATGTTCTTATTGAAACAGCACAATCCCATTTCTCTATAGTTACAACAAAGCTAACCCATCATTTAAATCTCTCTCCAAGTATGGGAGGTGTGACCCTTTTGGCTTTAGGTAATGGGGCACCTGATGTTTTTGCATCACTTGCTGCTGTTAGGTCAGGGCAATATAGAACTGGGTTTGGTGCTATATTGTCTGCCGGGACTTTTGTTTCTGCCCTTGTTGTTGGTTTTGTTGCTATTTATGCTGCACCATTTAATGTGGATCCTGCTTCTTTTATAAGAGATGTTGGGTTTTATTTGTTAGGTGCTTTGATTTTGTTTTATGTTTATTTGAGTGGGGAGATATTCTTTTGGCAGGCTGTTGGGTTTGTTGGGTTTTATTTGTTTTTCGTTGGGTTTGTGTTTTGGATGGATTTGGGAAGTGGTAGTATTGCTGCTGCTGGCGGTGCCGGTGGTGTTGATAGAAGGGATGCAAGAGAAATGGATTGCGAAAGAGGTGGTGAAGTGGTTATGGGGAGTTTGGCAGGTGAGAAGGAGCATTCGGGATGTTTTGAGAGGGCTTATGGAAAGGTAATGCCTTGTGATTTGGCTTGTGTTTTCTCTTTCTTCTTCTTCTTCTTCTTATCTATTGGATTATCCAGTTTAGATAAATGGAATGCTGTATGTGTTGTTTCGAAGTTAATGCTATGAGAGATGAATGAATTTAGTATTGTTACATTTGGTTAATGTCAAGTATCATGTGATTTGACAATGAAAAACTGAAGCATATTCACTTGGATACTGTTCTGAAATCTTAACATGATTGAAGTTCTCATTTATTGGGCTAAAAATTATTTTTGTAACATGGGTGAACCTCTATTAGGAATGTGGACGTGGTTAAAAAAATTATCTTCTCCATTTCTCTTTTCAATGTTTTGATATTCAAACAGATAGATACAAATATAATTTTTGCTAATTCATAATAAATTCTTGGAGTTTCTGTTTCTGTCAACATTGGTGAAGAGAGCAGAAATTCGTATCTCTTGAAGTTTACTCTGTTAGCCACTTATGAAGGGAATCTGTAACGTTTCTTTTCGTATCTCATGAAGTTTACTCTGTTAGCCACTTATGAAGGGAATTTGTAGCGTTTCTTTCACTTCTGAGAAACCTCATTCTGTTCGGTTAGTGTTAGAATAGAATAATACCAATGGCCCTCTAGGCTTGCTCAATCAAATTGAATAAGTCATTCCATGAAGTTTAAAACGTCCTGGGCTTGCAACTAAATGGTGCAAGTTTGAGTGTACGTTTAATCACTTGATCCAAGGAATGTTTAACGATGGGAATCTTTAATTTTCCATGCATGGAACCATAATTCGGATATAGCCCATATACATTGTGATCATTTTTCATTCGACATATCTTTATTGAGTTTGAATTGAGGATTTTAAATGACTGATGTTATTTTCAGATTGGTGTAAAAAGTTTTGATATTTCAGGGGTTTCCTTCTTTTTGAGTTTTTTAATCTCATCTTAGTCTAGGGCTGCCTCTGTTGTGGCTTTACTCTAGACAACAGATTTAGCATAAGACTATGCCTTGAGACTGATATAAAGTGACTAATACAGGGGGGCAAACACTAACAAAACCATTTGTATAAATTATGACTGTATTGAATGCTGGTTTTTAACTTTGGGCTTTAACTTTTGACCCAGAAGAATATGTTATCGTTATGCTGCCCAAGTAAGAATACTTTGTGTTGCTTTTCTTGTATTTTGGGAGGCTCTTTGGCTTCATAAGCAATCCAGTTCATCTCTCATTGTTGTGAATTGTCATGCATTCGTTTCTTGCTTCACAATGAGTTTCCTAATTATATTTATATTTAGATCATTTTATATATGATAAGTATTAGAAGCCTTCTTTTCTGATTTATGTTTCTGTCATTTGTACAGATCTCAAAAGTATGGGAGTTTCCTGTCTCTTTTCTTCTGAAGCTCACAATTCCTCAAAGTGCACCTTTGGAATGGAACAGGTTCTACATATCTGCCAACATTGCTCTTTGCCCAGTAGCTCTTTTGTATGCTTGCAACTCATTCATGCCATTAGATCATCCCATTGTATTCCTCTTTCCAAACTCTCATTTCCCTCTCTGGTTCATAGTACTTTTGGCAAGCTCTTCACTCGCAGCTCTGCACTTCATACTTGAAAAGGAACCACCAAAGAACGAGCAAATATCAGTGGTGCTTGTGGCATTTGTAATGAGTGTCTTTTGGATATCTGCTATTGCTGGTGAACTTCTCAACTGCCTGGAAGCACTTGGGATACTTCTTGAAGTGCCCCCATCTCTCCTTGGGCTTACAGTACTTGCTTGGGGAAACTCTGTGGGTGATCTAGTTGCTGATGTTGCAGTTGCCAAAGCTGGCCAGCCAGCTATGGCCATGGCTGGATGCTTTGCTGGACCAATGTTTAACATGCTTGTTGGGCTTGGATCAGCTTTGGTGATACTAACAGCTGATGTTTATCCAAAAGCTTATAAACTCCATTTCCACGTTGGTATTGTGATTGCATTTGTGTTTTTGCTTTTTGGACTGATGGGATCTCTGTTAGTCATCACTTGGTCCAGATTTCGAGTGCCTAGGTTTTGGGGTTTCTGCCTTGTTGGGCTTTATGTCTTTTTTATGGCAGTTAGCTTAGTGATAGCTATGTTCTCAGGGTGATTGGTTTGATTCACAAAGTTGAAAATATGTTGCAAATTTGTCATCCATAAAGGGGAGGGGACATATACAAGCCTTGATGCTGGATGATAAAGATTATGGAATTTTTTATCTGTAATCTGAAAATAGCTATAGTTTGTATCTAGAGAATTGAGTGTGTTCATTTCCTTCCCCTCAAATTTTCCATAACTTCTGCATTTTATTATAAACACCATTTCCATGCATGTACAAATATATTTGTAATAGGAAATGTTTGAGAAACATGGTAATTTATTGTCTTGAATTTGATCGATACTTCAGTTTTGTCAATTTGCATCATGATTCTGTTTTATATGCTGATCTTCGTCCCATGCTTATGTTTCCTTGTCATAACTTCTTTTTTGAAACTTTGCTAGATACTAGTTGCTGAGTACTGATTTCTGATCCTTGTTATTTTCTTTTGGCTAATGAATCGCTTCCTTATCAGCTAATATGTGATGGTGTTCGTAAGATATGTAAAATTCTTTTCTAGCCAAAACATGTTTGCAGAGAGTTGAGTTGTCTTGGACAAGCCAGTAACAGAGCTTATGAATGTCTCACAAATATGAAATATGCACTCGAAAACCAGTGAAATCTGACACCAGAAACGGTGGTGATGGTCTTCCTCGTGCTAAATGCTAGTTTGATTCTCAGGTTTCCAGTATTCTAAGATTGGTTAATGCTCTAACATGGAGGCTTTGACTGTGCTCTGGGTTGACCATTCACGTCTTTGTTGGAAGAGGAGAAATCCAAAATGCTTCCAACCATCTTTAGAGTTTGAACAACTATTTGGATCTTTTACAGTTGTTTGCTTCATGCTTGCCTGATCAAATCTGTATGAGGTAGGGTTGAATAAGAAACAAGTGTCATAGAGTTTCGGCATGAGCAAGGACATATTGAAAACCAGAAAATTGTTAAGAGGCACACCAGATTTAGCCATTACTAGATAGGGGCGGTGTTACACTGGTGCTCGCCCAGATTTTTTTCAACATAAAAATTAAAAATAAAAATTGAGTTATTGGCTTGGATGAGTGTAATAAACCGGGCTAATTTAAATAATATAAATACAAAATGCGAAAAAATAAATAAATAAACAAACAAAAAAAATTGAGATAGAAAAAATACATTAAGCTTGTCAAAAGCAAAATAGATAATATTATAAAGCTTAATAATCAAATAATTTAATTATTAAAAAAAATTAATAAAAAAATCTAAAGCAAATTAGATAATATTATAAAGCTTAATAATCAAATAATTTAATATTGAAGATGTAATTTAATTATTAAAAAAAATCTGAATCAATTTTAGTTAATTTGCTAATTTCGTAATCTTCAACACAAGAATGATATAATTTCATAAAAAAATGAAAAAAATATATTAATTAATTTTTAATAAATCAAATATTGAAAGAAAAAATAAAATAAAAAACAATTTTATAAAAAATTAAAGTTAACTTGTGTTAACTTTTGAAACTTATTATCTTATTTATGAGCCTATAACTAACCTTTTAGCAAAATTTTAAAGCAATAAAATATTGAGGAATGAAATTGAAAAAAATAATGTAATAAAAAAAGAATAAAAAAATATTTGATAAAAAAATTAAGATTAAATTTAATATAAAAACAATTTGAAATCAAAAGCCGATGGATGAAATTAAATTCAATTAAGAAAAAAATATAAACTAAAAAAATAATAATTAAACTTGATATAAAAATTAAATGAAATGAATTATGATAGAAGAAATTTAAGAGAAAAGGTAAACAAAAAAATAAAAAATAAAAAATAAAAAAAAATAATGAGGAAGAATGAGAAATAAATTAGATAAAAAATAAAACAATATTTTTTATATTTTTACAATGAGAAAAGAGAAGAAAAAGAAAAGAAAAGAAAAGAAAAGGTTTAACTATTATTTTGTGTGTACACGTGCAATAGCAACAAAAAAAAATATGACAAACCGTATTTAACATCGTTTTAAAAAGTTGTTTTTGAATATAAAAAGTATTATACATGCCAATAATTTTTTTAAATAATATTTAGATTTATCAAGAAATCATTACCCACTAACTTGTTAACAACTAAAAGAAAATAGTTTGAGAAAAAAAAAAAACTATTAGCTTCAAGTTTAACAAATAATGCTTTCAATGGTAGTAAAATAATTTTACTATGCATCTAAAAATAAAAAAGTAAAACACTTTCTAGATTTTAGGTAGATTTTTTTTCTTAAGAGTATTTTATTTTTTATATTGTAGTATGAAAATACAAACAAATAAAATAAAATTAGTGTTCCTAATCAATATTACAATGACTTAAAAAATAATAGTATTGTCCTTTATGGCTGGGCTAATAATTTTTTAAGAAGTGTAAAAATATAATTATATTATTATTATTCACAATACAATTTGTTTAAATATATAATGAATTCACTACTCCTAGTCATTTTTTTTCTTTAATGTTACAAAATAAAAAAAAAAAGAAAACAACTTAAATAGTGAAATCTGATAAAATAAAGACAAATACAAAGAAATGCATAAATTTACTGAAAAAGGGTCTCAAATAAAAGAATTATCATTATATTTTTATTATTAAATCCTCTACATATATAATAACTTGTTTTTTTTTTTATCATTTTTAAAGTGTGGTTGTGGTTATTTTTTAAAATATTTTTTATTTTTTTTAAAAATATTTTTATAATATAAAAACAAACAGGATCTTAAAATAATCTAAAAACTAACTTTCACAAGATAGAGAAAAATAAAAAATTAAATAAAAAATAAAAAAGTAAAAGAATGAAATTAAAAGAATCAATATCTTCTAGTCTAATTTAAAAATTTTCAAATTTCAAACAATCAACTAAATCTTAAATAAATTTAAATCTTTCAAATATTTTAAATAAATTTAAATATAGTTGGATATAAAATTACAAGCTTTCATTTAAGATAAAATATCTTCCTTTTTTTTATTTTTTTAATAATTTTAAATATCAAAATCAATTTATACATATCATAACTAATTTTTAGATCTATTAAAACATACTATAACTAATTTTTAAATAACTAATTTTTAAATTTATCTTGTAAGCTAAGTGCAAGGGTAAAACAAAAATAATATGTATATATCAAACCCAAATATATATTAAAAAAAGATCACAATCTCAATCGCGTCCTCCCCTTCCTCTTGAAGTTATGTGTTCATAAACAAAACTTTATTATTTACCAAAAAAACAAAAAATTATTAAACTTTTTACATTTCAGAAGAACCCCAACGAACTATTGAGACCTCTCATGTCTGTCGTACTCCTTGCGTCGACACCACTCGTGGTGACATGCAAACCGCAAACAAGACAGCAGCCAAGTTAAAGGGAAAAGTCAAAGCAGGGAGCCTGCACTGTCGGAGAAATAAATTTATTAACAGTAATACAGGTAGCTAGGTCTTAATTAAACTAGACAAAACTAAACCAGGTACAGATTGATTGACATTAAAGAAGGTGAGGTAATTTCCCTAAAAGGGCAAGTTCCTCGAATAAAGGCAAAAGACAGAGAAGCCATCCGCCGGAAGGTTAACTCGGCTAAAAAACCGGGTTTTAAATTACATGGGTTAACCCAGGTCAATCAATTTGTGGTTTCTATGCTTGGAAATCAAACAAGTGCAACAGAAAAATTCACTTGTTATGAGGAACAAAAGGAGAAGAAAGACAATGACTCCCTCTTTGTGGCTGTAGTTGCTAAGATTTTCCCGAGAAAATCGATCTGTTCTTTGATCGCTAGCTGGGAGGGATTGGAAAGAAGAAAGGAGGAACAGGAGCAGAAGAGGAAAAGGGTCTGTTCCTAAAACAAAGCGAGATCGTTTTGTTAATTAAAAAAATAAATGACAAGTCTCACTCGGGTTGCTACGGATCACCCGGGTTCCGGGTTGAGCCTCCGGGCCGGGTTTATTACCATGGCCATAAGAGGTTAAACTTCTGACAATATAAAAATAAAGGAGTCAGAAAGGAACGCAAGACAAAGCAAAAGCAGCTGCTGTTTCCAATCTGAGGTTTGTTCTTAAGAAACATCACTCATTTTAAATACAAAAACGTCGTCACTAATGACTAAAAACTCTGCTGATTCATCATCAAACCCTTAACTAAAAAGAAAAAAAATCAGTTTACGGACACAGATTTTACATAAAGTAGATCCCATATTTCTTTTCTTGCTAAAAGTTCTGCTTTTCTTCAGGTTATTGATCTTGCAAGCAAGAGAACAAGCTCTGCAGAAAGAAAAGGTAGCACCACAATCTTTCTTCTCTCATAGACACACACATGCATGTCACTTGCTATGTGTTGTTGTTTTGCTTTATCGATCTTGTGTTTTACCATCCCAAAAGATTTCTGGGTTTTCCTTTTCGTGTGTTTTTACAAAGGCTTTGTTTTGTTTGGTTAGAAATCAACGCAAGTATGAATTCTTGGTTTTTGGAGTTTGTGTGTGTATCAGTATGATATCTTTTTTCTTCTTTATTAATTGAGTTCTTTTTTTAGCTCAAATTAGCATGTGATGTGATGCTGTTTGTGGTTCTAGAAATGAATTGCAATTCTTTTGTTTGATTTTCTTTATGATTGGAATTTGCTTTACCTTTTGGCCTGTACCCAAAATTACCAGAGGAAGATCAAGATCATCACTAGTTTTCTTTGGGCTCATGGTTGATTGCCGAAAGGCATGTTGTAACACTGGAAGAGCTGTGTCAAATAAATCAAACTATACTTCATTAAAAAAATAAAATAACAAAAAGCAAGTCGGTTGAATCTCTGTCAATATTATGGTGATAATGGATTTACTATTGGTAATGGTTTCTGGGTTTTTTCTTTTCTTTCAAGATATTATACTAACCCTCAGCGATTTTAGCATCTATGTATTTTATCTGGATCCTGCTGTGTGCATGTATCTTGGCGATTTACTAAGCAGATCAAAGATGTAATAGGAAAGTTCTGGGAAATTAATTATATTCTGTTTCTGTGTGGGAGCTGAACAATATCATCTAAAAATGAATTTCTTTCTATAATTGCACTATGCTGTTGTCGGGATATGGGTGGGCCTTCTACCTTCCCAAAGGCATCTGTCTCTAATTAGTTTCATCATCAAATTGGGCATCATAAATTTTTGAGACTTCACCTTTTGAATTTAACTGCAGAACCATCACAGCTATGCGACTCTCTGCTTTTCCTAGCATTGAGAGGATGTATTCCTACCAAAACTTGGCTAGTGGAAGCCACTTGTTACCATGCTTGAGTGTGAATTAAGTGTGATTGATGTCATTGATTGATACTGGGATATACCCTCATTAATTGAAGCGATCATATCCATAAAAGCTCATCCATGATAAAATGCAAGGATGATGCTGTTATTCTGCATCTTTGATATATTGGGGAGAATTGTTTATTTGTTTATGTTTTTGAAATCAGACAAACTTGGTTTGCGGCATTTTTTAATAATTCAAACACCTGATTGGATAGTGTAAATTGGATTTGCATCGCCTTTTTGTTGCATCTGTTCTGCACCCCAGAGAATTGCTATTCATAGCAAAGCCAATTTCTTTCATGAAATTTCCTTTCAGCATGCAATCATATGATATGTATATCTATATAGGGTAAATTAAATTCTGAATTTAGTTTTTCATGTTTCCTCTTGTATCCTGCTAAACACAGTCATTAAGTTGCTTATTATTGTGTTTAGTTGGATCAAGATGGATCAGCAAGGGTATGGAACAAATCCATATCAGCCAAACCAAATGCCTGCTGCCTCAAATCCTGGATCAGTTACTGGTCAGCCTGCAGGAGCTCAGCTTGAACAGCATCAACTTGCCTATCAGCAGATCCACCAGCAACAGCAACAGCAACTCCAGCAACAACGCCAGTCTTTTTGGACAAATCAGTATAAAGAAATAGACAAAGTTACTGATTTCAAAAATCATAGTCTTCCCTTGGCAAGGATCAAGAAGATCATGAAGGCTGATGAGGATGTCAAGATGATATCAGCTGAGGCACCAGTTATATTCGCCAGGGCTTGTGAAATGTTTATTTTGGAGTTGACCTTGCAGTCTTGGAATCACACGGAGGAGAACAAGAGGAGGACACTACAGAAGAATGATATTGCTGCAGCTATCACGAGGACTGATATCTTTGATTTCCTGGTTGACATTGTACCTAGGGAGGATATGAAAGATGAAGTGCTTGCATCAATCCCAAGAGGAACAATGCCTGTCGGAGGGCCTGTTGATGCACTCCCTTACTGCTATATGCCACATCCACATGCACCTCAGGTCGGGACTCCTGGGATGATAATGGGCAGGCCCGTGACAGACCCAGCTATGTATGCCCAACAATCTCACCCCTATATGGCACAGCATATGTGGCCACAGGGATCAGAGCAGCAGCAGTCACCCTCAGATCAGTAGTAACAACTGGAGCATGGAAGTTAAGAAGTGTAGGCTCACTTTAACTTATCTACCGCTGGTTTGTGTTCGATGACCGAGACCAGGGTGATCAGATGAGGATGTTGTACAGGAATGCTTTCATGTAACTGATAGTGCCAATATTTGCCTTTCTGCCAGATTTTAGTACCCTTTTCTAGTAAAAACCATATATGGAGATGACAGTTGATGTTGAAAATTTCAGTAATGGTGTCATGTAATGACCAGACTTTGTTGTTGCTTTTTTCCCTTTCCTATATGTACGTGATAATTGATGAGCGATGAACATCATCCTTCTGTTATGGTATGTGAACTATGGCTGCTCAGTGTGGATTTTTCTACCTTTTCGTTTAGAACCCCCCCACCCCCCAAAAAAAAAAAAAAAAAATAAAAAAACCCCCCCCTCCCCTTCCAAAAAAAAAAAAAAAAACTTTCAATGCCTGCGTGTCCGTATTTACTCGATTTCCTAGCTCCATAAATGTTTTCATTGATTGTAACATTCTTTGAACGTCTAGCACAAAGGAATATCCCTCATGAAAAGGTGTTGTCAAGAATGGAGCTGAAAAGATGCAAGACTTCTCGTAAATAACATGTGGCTGATCTTGATTGAGCTTTTTTCTCTCTCTCGGACGTCATCCTCTCATTTTTATGCTTGAATCCTTGTTCAGCATTGAACAGATTAATTGTTTTTGGTTCGGTTCTCTCTTTATAAATTCTTTCGTGTACCTTATTCGCAGACTGATTAAAATGTGAAAGGCACAGTAATAATGGGGCAACAGATATGCCCCCTGAAATCTCCGAGCTCTACTGCTACCAGGGTGGATTGCTTCACTACAAAATGAACCGGTATTCTGTTCCCCTTTAAGAGCTGATCTTATGTTGGTGAACAGCATATTCCCATTCTCGAAAGCGTGTACTCAGCTGATACACATCTGCTAAGTGCTGCTTCCAAAGATTTGTGCTACGGAAGTTTTTGATTCAAGGACCAATACATGTTAAACTTTAAGTTGTTTGACCTCACGAAATCAGATCGAGAAGAAAAAAGACTAGTTGAAAAAGAGAGAAACATCTAAAAAAATTTCATATAATGGTAATAACATTCCCTGTTTCGGTGGAGAGGTCCTTCCAGAACTTGATGAACGTTGCATTTCTAACTAATGTACAGGGATTATGTTATCAACTACTTTATATGCTCTTCATGCAACTACTTTATCTGCTCTTCATGACAATCACCTCTAGAATCCCATCAAAGCCAAATTTGCCCGAAAACTGACTAGGATCAACTGGACCAGGCAGTTGTAATGAAATAGAAAACTGCCCTGGTGAGCAGAGATTTCTGGATAGCATCTCAAACTTTTGGGAGAACCTGTACACCGTTTTCTCACCTGTTGTTGTAATGCCCTTTATCAGCACCTTACCATCATTTTCAATTTTGCAGCTGAATTCATCTGCAGAAAGAACAATAGTTTAAATAGACACGGAGCAAAGGGTAAAGGAAAAGAAAAGGTATCATCAAGATTTGTTAATATAGTGGAAACATGAGGTGATGCAACCTAAAATTAATAGGGTTCAATGCTGGCCACCCCTACCTGTTTGGCATTTTCAAGCAAACAAGCAAGCAACCATCACAGAAATTTTAACAAGAGTGGCCAGCGTAAATTAAAGATGTTCCCTTCAATTATTATGAATCTTGGTGGCAGTAAGTGTAAGTTACACAGTTAATGTTGTCTTCCCATGTGAAAGTTGAGATGTTTTCTATGGAATTGGAAATATGATCAGATCAATTGAATGTCATCACTGCACAGTACACACGTGGCAAGCTACAACATCATTTGATTTTTCCATTTCACAGACAATTTAGAGCATAACAAGCTGATAAGATATGAAGGGAAAATTATGAGATTCACGAGAACTTTATGCTTACAATATATCTACTAAAAGTAAACTACAGCATCATGGAAAGAAAAAGGAAATTCAGTAAGAAGCAAGCATTTAATCATACTAATGATACTTACTGTCGTCTTGTCTCACTCCAGGAAGAGACACCCGGAAAAGGTATGCATCTTCACACTCACCAATATCAACAAGCCCGACAGTCTGTTGCACCTGGCCCATTGCAGCAGTACCAGTCAATGCAAGTCCACCTTTACATGCAGCCACTAAACTGTTCCACTCTTCCTTTTTCGCTCCTGATGGAAGAAAAACCATCCGTGGACTTTCTTCAGCAGATTTTCCAGAATCTCTGGCTGGTAGAGATGTTGTACAGCTGTGAGGAGGAGGCAAACCTCTAAATGGCACACAGCTAAGAGGTTGCACATCATAGACATGCAGATCCCTGGCTTGCAGGATGCCATCTGCATGTTTTGCTCTCTTTTGAAAATGGTGAGTACTTATAGGAGGCCATTCTACACCAGGTCCAGCCTCATGCACGATCACATCATATAGAGCACTGCCATCCAAATATGAGTGAAATCTTGCTGCATCTCTATCCAGCAGAAGATTCTTGAGCCCAGTTAATCTTATAAACCTCTCAATGTCCTTTGAGCCAATATGGGAGGTATTTGGGTTGTTGATGAATATCACATTTGACACAATTTGGTATCTATTATCCATTAGTGAATGAGGAGGATGTAGGTGGGTTGGAAACATATCAGGAAACTGCAGGTAACTGGCAGTTCCAGAAGCAGGTAGGTTGCCTAGAAAGAATTGGTGCAACAAGGATAATTTCAAAGCAAGATGCTTCTCTGCCTTTCGAAGTGCATAGTGGTATATATGCTCTATTTCTTCAGTTTTGATGTAGCCTCCAGTTAGTTGTTCTAATAAGTAAGTTGATAGCCCCTCAGCTGCTCTTTGAAACAGTGATTTTTTAGGTCCTTCTTTGAGATCAGGCCCAAAAAAGTTTCCGATGATGAAATAAAGGAGGAAAAGTTGGTCATTGTTGGCTATGACACTTGAATCAACAAAGGATTCTGATCCCGCAGTTGAAAGAGAATTTGCAGCCTGAGATGAAGTATCCATATGTTTGCAATATAATAAATCGGAATCTGCATTAAAAATTAAAAGCACTTAGGAAAAAAACAAATAATGATTCTCATAAATTTAGCAAAAATTCATTTAATGTACTCATAAAAAAATTATACTGACAGGCCAGTTCCTAAAATATACATGACGTTATCTTCATTAATCATATTATTTTCATTTTATGATGACAGGCCAGTGCAAAAAATACTTGTTTTGGGGGTTAATGTTTATTTGAAACTACATTAATCATATTATTTTCATATGATTCAAGCAGAACACATGCTCCTGGCATCATTTTACATATCATTCCATATTTGAAGTTTTTGCCACGAACATATATCTGAATTACTAAAACAACTTATGAGCTCAAGTTTATATCATAAGATGGACGGCAGATTAGTAGGCTATGATACAACTATGTGTTGAAAAAATGACTTAGTTCAGCGCAAATACATTGAGTACACTGTATAGTATCAAAGATAGCCAAACTCCTCTAATCAATGACATGAACTACTATCTATTCACAAACTTCTACAACTGATGAGAAACCATAAATGTATGCATGCAAACATCTACCCATTCATTTGCGAAATATTGGAGAATCAACTGTTCACTAGCAAAAATAGTTTTTTAAATGGTAACATATCATTGATATTCATAGTAACTCAGATACAATCTGGATCAATCTATTCTAACATCAACAGAGATTTAGCAACATAACTGCCTATGTTTTACTCCTTATATAACATGATTAAAAGGGAGTCTAACTATCCTTTGGAATTCTGCACTTTTAGTCACAGGATAAAATTCCATTAGGCAAGGTATGGCATAAGCTCTAAAACTTTTAAATTGAAAGGTTCCTTGAATCTATGGCTTAACTAACATAAATATATCAGAAGAACTCCCAAAGCAAATAAATTTAGGGGAATGTCTGAGGAAACTTTATCTTTTGACTCTAAAGATAACCACCTCAAGGTCACCAGCCATTACAGCAGCCAGAATTTTTCATCATGACTAGCCTGGTCTCAGATAACAAAGGGATGGAGAAAAGTTGCTAGGCAGAGCAAAGCGCTATGAAGGGTGAAAAGTCAACTTGCTAACTTGATAGAGCTGAATTCTTCAATGGGTTTTTCTGTTGACAGATGCCCTTATCCTTCACTTGTTCTATATCCTAAGGGGAAAACGGTCAACTTAATCTGCTAGCCCTAAAATATGTAGCTAAACAAATAATAGCATATATGTTTTCTGATTATGACAAGGAGCCATCAAAGCAGTTAACAACAATGCATGCTGAGAAAAGATAACTCAAATAAATGTAGCAGAGTTTGATGATTTGAATAGTGGCTGGAGTTTTGTTCATGGAATACATGCCATCGTGAACTTTCATAATGGGTTACTAGCATTGCAGGATAAACTTCTTACTGAACGTGCCTCTCCTAGCCCATTCCGTTACAAGATGTAACAAAAAAGATCCGTCACTAGGGTCTACTACTTCATGTAACAGCTGATGTTTAAGAAAATTAGCAAGACTGAAGATGAAAATGATAAAAAGGTTAGTTATAAGTAGAAGTACAAGCAAATCAATTGACCCCTCGACTACAAACAAATCAATCTACAAGCCTGAGCTTTTAGGTTTAGTGCTTTCTAATGATCTGTTAGAGAAACTATGACTGGGTGATCGGATGTTTCAGGCCTGAAACCCCCAATGTTACAATAAATTTCAACACAAAGTCGCAGCACATCTATGTTAGGTTCACACATTCAAACCAAATGACTCTCTGCATAGAAGTGTGTTTAAAGATATAAAAACATGTCCCTAGGCCCTCAACTATAAGCCTGAGCTTCTCTAATAACAACTTCTGGACTCATGTTCTTTTCTACTGGAATTTGAAATCAAACTCTCATGATTTATAGAGCACGTGTCTAACCACAATGTCAGTGGAATGCAAAATGTCATCATCATACTAGATAGATCAACAACTCTAAAATAACCACATTGATTTAGGGCATGACCATGGAGAATCCTACCATTCTTAGGTCCCATGCTGAACCACAACCTGGATGATGCTAGCCAATTGCAGTTCATGAAGACTCTGGACCCAAAAAAAAATGGCAACCCCACTATACTTTCACTTATTTCAAAATGTTTCTAGTAATTAGACAAAGAATCATTTACAAGTTGGAAGACATCAAGACAGAAATGCAACATCTAACCAAAAGAAAGAAAGTTTGTAGCTAGTTTTTGCTTATAAATTTTAGCACACATTTGCTAGTACATACAAGGAAGGTTAAATACTCACACCAGTCACATTTCTTGACTGGCCACAAACCAAACTTTATCATGTTCCATTCACCCGATCATGAGCAAGAGAAACCTTACATTTCACATAATTCACCTCAATAAATTAGAATTAGAAAAAAGAAAGTGACATGCATGTACACAATCTTTCCAGTGAATGGGGAAAGTGTTGTCATTAACAATTCCTTGAAGCACAAAATTTCAGTAAAGCAAGAAAATCTTTTTAAGCTATATATCTTTGCTATTTGTAATGGCTCAAACTAGATATCTATCTTCAGTCAACCACTGAAGCAGGAATATAACAAA
Organism: Populus euphratica; assembly: GCF_000495115.2. Taxonomy (NCBI): domain Eukaryota; kingdom Viridiplantae; phylum Streptophyta; class Magnoliopsida; order Malpighiales; family Salicaceae; genus Populus; species Populus euphratica. The sequence continues at coordinate 563,413 of NW_011499862.1, forward strand.
CATCACTCCATGCTGAAACATACATGTCCAAGGCTGTGACAGAGTATCTGCATTGCTTTAAACCATGGGAAGAGTATCAAAATGGAATCTGATCTGTCCTTGGGCATCTGAACACTAACATGATAGATTCGATTGAGAAAAAATCTGGCACAATCACATAAAAATAATGAAAAAAAAACTCTATATGCAGAAGTTTTTACACGGCCCAACACACAAAGGTCTTGAGGAAGAAATATGGAAACAGATATAGGAGGGATGCTAAATCCACCTAAAAAATGGCTGAAAATTGGCAACATTTGTTTTTATTGATCTCACAAGTTCTGTGAATTAAGAACTACTCTTAAAAATGTACCAGAACCTCTTCCAATTGTAAGTTGGTTAATGAGAATCAAATAAATACAAACAGAGAATATGCATGAAGCAAATCAACTTGCCAATTCCCTGAACCGGAATTATTCCTTTCACCTTCCACACAATGGACTGATTTAATCAGTCATTAACACTAGCCAAGAATGAGCACAATTGAGATGGTTCATAATACTAAGAAGGCAAGGGTCCTCTATTTTCCCTGGTAGCTCAAGGAACAAAAAACTAAGGGTAATAAACAGTAATATACAGCAAGGAGCAGACAAGTAGATAATAGCAATAAAACAAAGCATGATGTAACCACAACTGAACAATGACATCATTGGACGGGCTAAGACCAACATTAAATCAAGCGATGATGTAAAAAGGAAAACATAAAGAGGCTGATTACAATAATATTTGGGCAACTCGGGAGTCGGGATCTTTCCCGTGAATTGGTGCCTGACTTGATGATCTACTGAAAACTTCTAGCCACCAAGTCCAGCTGGGATCTAAGGAATACAAAAGCTTTCTCCTCGTTAGTGAACGACAAATTGAAAAACTGGGCACAACGATAAGATAAAAATCAAAAGATTATTCAACTTAACATGAAATTCATTCAAATTATGAACTATTATGCGGATTAGAGCAAGACTAATCAAATTTGGCAACCAATGAAGTATACCAGCTTTGAATCACGTAAGAAATAAACAAAGGCGTCCACTTCGAAGGAAGTTTTAGCCACACCTCATAAAAAATTCCAATTTTTGAAAAACTAGAATTCTTTTTTGTGTATAGTTCTACCAAAACAAGGTTACTTATCCAGAAAAACTCACCAAATTTAAGGCGAAAGAAGTTACAGTCTTCATATCATTGACTCTCGTGACTGCAAAACTGGATTTAATGAAAAAAAAAAAAATGAAAGACAATCAGCAATTTAAAGAAGATTTTGCTAGGAACACAAAACCAGAAAAAACTTCAATAATTAATATAACAAAGGTTCATTCACTGTATCATACATAAACTGCTATCAAATCATGAGAGAGAGAGAGAGAGAGAATCAACATCTATGAAATTATACATGCAACCAAAGATTCATGCAAAACAACATTTGTCACCTTAACCATAAAAAAAGAAAAAAATAACTTGGGTTCCTCATCAAAATCCTTGCTTTTGATACATGCAAAAAAACACAAACCCCAAGTTCAGATTCTAGAGAAAAATTAACACATCGAATTACAACTAACATAAAATTGAAAACAAAGAACGAAATAATAGGTGATCAAAACACATGCATACATAATGTATGTAGAGAAAGAGCAGTAAGAGGAACTAACCAGTAAGAAAGAGAGGTTGAGAGAGTAAAGGCAATGAAGCGAAGTAATGGGTTGTTGTTTGTTTGGGTTTTGCATGGTAAAACTTGAGAAAGTTTGTGTCTTTTAGTAGTTTTGGCAGCTAGGAAGAGAAGCCATGCCATTTCTCCATACAAGGTAACTGCAGCACAACACAACACTGTTTTGGTCTGGAGCGTTACCAAAACAAGACTTGAAAATCTAGAAAATAGAAAATATCTTGAAAGTTTGAAACGGTAAGAAAATTAAGAACTCGAAGCACCCCATGAAATTGATATAACCATGAATAATTTGAGAAATAATGAAAAACTTCAAAAACTCACTCCCTACAAAACTTATTTCGTTATCATAAGCATATTTCCATTTACGAGGCTTTATAGACATGAGCTTTTCTTTTTTAGAATTTATAAGTTATTTTTATTTATTTTTTTAGGTTTTTTAAATTTAGCTTTTCTCTTTCTTTTTTTAATGTTTAATGTTTTCTATATATATTTATTATGGTGTTTCAATGTTTATTTTTTTAATTTATGAAAATTACTTTTTTAGGTTTTTAATATTAAATTTTTATTTGGTTGCTTAATGGGTATTTTCATTCGGAAAAGAGGAGAAAGGTCATATATTTTATAAAATATCCATATAAAACAATATGTGAGGATGGAAATCTCCTAATAAATAGACATGAAAAAACATGCTAGAATATGAATCAATTATATCTTTATTACATTAAATTAAATTACAAAATAACTAAATGTGAAAGTTAAAATGTTGTAGACCATTTCACTATTCATTCTCTCATAATTTACTATGTATTTGGTAAATGATTGTTTTGATTATTTTTTTTCGCAATCAAATTTTTTATTTTATTTTATCTTTTTAGATTTTTTTTCAATGAATAATTTAAATTCTTTGCATTTACTTGAGAGATGAAAGTTTTTATAAAATTTTAAAACTTGATTATGGAGTAATTTAATAAAAAATGATTTATTTGTAGTAATAAAGTAAAACTAAAAAATTTAAAAAACAAAATACAAAGAATGACTATCTCAAACTCGCATGAAAAAGTTTTGATTAGTCTCCATATTTTTTGTTGACTTTTTCTTTGTCTTTTTAGTTTTTAGAATTTTTGTGTTTATTCAAAAATTTATTTTATTTATTTTTTAATTCATTGATTAGAGAAAAAAGAAAAAAGTTATTGAAAAATAGCTAATGAAAAAAAAGATAACAATGAACTTAAATATGGCGACAAAATAAATCGTCTTGGCATTAATAAGTTTTATTTTATTAATTTAATTTTTTATACTATCTCTTTCTAGAAAAAAATAAATTAGAGTTAACAAAGTTTTTATTTCATAGTTTGATTTTGTATTTTTGTATTAATTTAAATAATAATTAAAAAAATATATAAAAATAAATAAAAAGAAAAAACAGATCTAACATACATGCTTAGTGACCTAACAAGCCCCATGCTTGGCCTTTTTATTTTATAGGCCGAGTATGCTAGGTTTTCTAGACTTAGCCGTCCAACCTGTATTTTTTTAATTCATTATAATTTTTTTTATTAAATTTAATTAAAGATAAATAACTTCAAAAATTATTAAAAATGTCAGATGCTATTTAATTTACATTTAGTTTCTGAATAACTTCTTACTTATTTTTTTATACAACTTTTTATGATTGGTTTTTTTATATATAATTTTTTATAATTTTCTTTGTTATCTTTTATGTGCAAGGTTTTTCTTATTATTGCACGATTACATAAAATGATCTCCAAAAATTTTTGGTATATTATTTTTATATATTTTTAAATATATTTGCAATATGATGATCAAAATATTTTTTAATTATTAAAATATTATTTCATGGTTTTGATAATTTTTTTTATTTCAAAAAATAAACATTCTTGATAAACAAATTGCTAATGAAGAGGTTTTAATTAAATATGTGCCTTTCATTCTTATTTCAAATCATTTAACGTCTTTTGGATATTTATTTCAATGACCTTTGAGTTTTTGAATTTTATTAAATAAAGTACATCTCTAAAAAAAATTACTTACATTTATTTGCATTTATCTTAATTATTTTAATAATGATATAAAATCAAATATCTTAATTATATGCATTTATATTAGAGCTTCTTAATTTATCTTTGATTTGTGTTAACATTTTTTTAAAATTTAATTGAGCATATAATTTTTTATTTATTTTATTAAACATAGACATCTACCTTTTAGTTTACAATAACTTTTTTTTATATCAGGCTAGAAAACATGTAGACAATGCTCATATTTTTATTTTTATTTTTATTTTTTTGTTAGAAAATGACTTTTTAATCCAACTCTCTGCGGTAATTTACTTCCCTTGATCTAAATTTTGAGGTTCATATGTATACTATATATTAAATGGTTGATCCTTGACGTGGCTAGTCGATCTGATCATCTTTCGTTTTGCTGGCAATGGCAGAAGATTTCATTTGTCAATTGAACGACCACAACGTGAAAATGTGGCAACAATGGTGAAAATGTGAAAAACAAAACCCCAAAACTTTCCATTTAATGGCTGTGATGAATTCGGGATTGTGTGTTTTCCCTACTTTTCATTATAAGAGCATCTAAAATCCCATCATCGCCAAAATTGCTCGTAAGCTGGCGAGGATCAACTGGACCAGGCAGTTGAAATGAGATGGAAAACTGGCCTGGTGGGCAAAGATTTCTGGATAGCATTTCGAACTTTTGCGAGAACCTGTACACAGTTCTCTCGCCTGTTATCGTCACTCCCTTTATCAGTACTTTGCCGTCAGCTTCGATTTTGTAGCTGAATTCATCTGCAGTCAGAGAGCAATAGTTTAAGAACAAGGTAGAATGGAATTCAGTGAGAACAAATGCTCAATTTTCTATAAATGATACTTACTTGGATCTTTTCTCACTCCCGGAAGAGACACCCGGAAATAGTAGGCATCGTCACATTCACCTGTTAGGTTGGTTATCACTAATGTGCAACAACCATTTGCTATTGCATCAACCATGTGCACTCATCCAAGATGTCAAAGGTTGGCAGCCACCATTGTTGAAGAAGAGTTGGAGTTGGCAGCTATTTTTGTTGAAGAAAAGCCTCCATGAATGCCTATAAATAGAGGCATATGCAAGAGAGTAATATGAGTGAAGAGAATTATGAAAACCGTTAACTTTTGGGTTTTTAGAAAAATAACTAGTTTAGTTTAAATACATATAGGGTTATGAAATAGACCCTTAGTTAAGTGTATTAAATAGGTTATATGTTCTTTTGAGTCATTCTTGAATATGTTTTCTTTATATTCAGATAATCCTGATATTCTACCGGCAGGACGTCAGTAGGATTTTCTTCGGTATCTACTTTTGATTTCTGTTTGCTTTCGAGTCAGGTGAGTGGATAATTTTCCATATGCAAGAGAAATATTATAAATATTTGATTTGTTAATATGAATTGGATCATGCTTCTTGATAATATATATGGTGACTATTATCCTTGTTATGATAAGCATGATAATTTGTTGAATCTGAATTCTTGATATGAACTAGTATGTATTTTGGATTGACTTCTGAATTGATAGCTCCTCATTTGATTGATGTCATGAGTTGAGCCTTGAGATATTAATATGTCTGTTTGAGTATGATTATGACCCTATGGTATGTCAGTCAGAATACCCATGCTAATAGGGTAGTGCTAGTCTTTGTGCACATCGTATCTGAACCCTAGTTGGTCGGGGGAGTCACCAACCTGTGTGGACTGATCATCCCACAGTACGGAGCCTCATGCTCATTGCATTTTGATTTTCTGATGATTTTACCATATGATATTCTTGTTATGGCCTATTTGAGAAACCTTTTTATAAGAACCTAAAGTCATACTTGTATATATATTTCTCATTGTTGTATTATCTCGTGTGTGTATATTGAACGTTATCTACTCACTGAGTTGTTGAACTCACACTCTTATTATTTATCATTTTCAGGCTTATAGCTTGATAGCAGGTCACTTTTGTTGGACCTTCAGAACCTGCTCTTTTGGTTGTAATCCGTGCATTTTCCTTTATGTCTAATTAGTGCTCCAAAACTATAAAAATATATTAACTCTTGTATTAAGACAATTCAATTATATTATGAAATTGATTTTGTTATTAATGCTGCGTTGAACTCTGATTGAGTTAGGATAAATTTGTATGTAAGTTTGGGTTCGCATAGGTACGAAACCTTGGAGGGGAACCTTGCCTATGTGCCAGTCATGGATCCGGGATTCGGGTCGTGACAGTGATGGCTAGGTATGAGTGGACAGATGGATAGCCAATAAAAAGGCTATGATGAGTATGGAGACAAATGCAGGATTGACTTTCATGGATATTGCCCCCATGCTAAAGATCAATGAGCTAGAAGACATTTGCCTTGGACAATAAGTGGATGACTTGTGGAGCATTAAGACGCAGCTGCTATGAAGGAGCAGAGGGCATACGTAGGTTCCGGGAACAAGTTGACTCTTGTCAAGGTGGTGAGCTCGGTAATGGCATTGTAATACTCAGAGTATGAAGACAGATATGGATCAACCTTTTATGGGCTGCCCCCATGGTTAAAGGTGAAAAGCTACCTGGACTCTTGAGACTAAGAGTGGGAGACTCATGGAGAAGTAAGGCGTGGTTCCTAGGGTGGAACAGAGGGCAGACGCAACTCGTGGATGAGTAGACTCTTGGAAGAGTGGTGAGCTTATGATCATATTGAGATACTCAGATAATAACTGTCTCACTTGAAATATCCGTTTGAGGGGGTGTTATAAGCCTTGATGAATCATTCCGGATCGAGCATGGTTGATACGCTCGAAGGGGAATGTTGTTCCAGAGACAAGCGTTAACACTATTCAGATGTGATGTGGTAGACTATCTGGTTATAGTGATACTTTTATGTGAGAAAATGTGTGCTTAGGTCACTCTGATGATTGAAAGGTTTGGCAAGTACTTGTAAACTTGGCTACAAAAGCTCTCAAAATGGAAAGCTTGGAAGAGCTGTAAGATGCAAGCTTGTGTTGAAGAAGAAAGAGGACAGTTGCCCCACATGAATGGCAAAGGGAGTGATTGTTAGGTTGGTTGCCATTAATGTGCAACAACCATTTGCTATTGCACCAACCATGTGCACTCATCCAAGATGTCAAAGGTTGACAGCCACCATTGTTGAAGAAGAGTTGGAGTTGGCAGCCACCTTTGTTGAAGAAAAGCCTCCATAAATGCCTATAAATAGAGGCATATGCAAGAGAGCAATATGAGTGAAGAGAATTATGAAAATGTGAAGAGAGTAGAGAGGAAGAGAGTAGAGAGGAAGAGAGAGCTGCAAGTGCAACAAAGAGAGTTGAGAGTTGAGTATGAGAGGGTGTAATCCTCCTCCTCTATGTATTTGTTTTGTATTCTTTCTCTATCTCTAAATATATTGACTTCTCCCGTGGATGTAGGCGGTTTTGCCGAACCACGTTAAATATTGTGTCAGTGTGCTTGGCCTTCCTATGAGCAAGTATCAGAACATTACCGGTCAGAATTTCCTAACATCACCAATGTCGACCAGCCCAACAACTTGTCCTACCTGCCCCATTGCAGCAGTACCAGTCAATGCAACGCTGTTTTTAGTGGCAGCTATCAGATCACTCAACTGTTCTATATCTGCGCACGAGGGAAGAAAAAACAATGCAGAACCATCCTCTGCCAATCTTCTATTTGTGGCCTGCCGAGAAGTTGAACTGCCACTACCTTGAACATGGTGATGCCTAGACCGCGGGATTCTATGTGCAGGTTCTGCTCTCTTACGAGAGAAACGGGTACTGCTAAGAGGCAGTTCTATTCCATGTCCAGCCTCATGGACTACCACATCATATAGAGTACCATCTGCATATGAGCGGATTAATGTTGCTGCATCTCTATCTAGTAAAAGGTTCTCAAGACCAGTTAGTCTCTTGAACCTTTCAATGTCCTTCAAATCAATATGAAACGTATCCGGGCTGTTGATGAATATGATACTTGATACAAATTTATCCCCATTTTCCATTACAGAATGAGGATGCAGATGAGCCGGAAACATATCAGTAAATTGTGGGTATCTGTTAGTTCCCGGAGTAACGAGACTGCCAAGAAAAAATTGTTGCAATGGCAGCAGTTTGACAGCAAGATGTTTTTCTGCCTTCCGAAGGACATGGTAATATATCCTCTCCATTTCTACAGTTCCCATGCAGGAACCAGTAAGTTGATCAAATGTGTACATGGGCAAGCCCTCGGCAGCTCTTCGAAAAAGTGATTTTTGGGGTCCCTCCCCTTTCAGATCAGGTCCAAAATAGTTACCTATGATGAAGTACAGAAGGAAGAGCCGGTCATTGTTGGCAATCACGCTTGAGTCGAGGAAGGATTCTTCTCTTTCAGCAGAAAGAGATCTGTTCGCAGCCTGGGAGGGATTAATCTCCATAGTGCCTGCGATACGATGAATCAGAATCTGCAAGAAAAAGTCACCATTAATAGTTAGGGACTTAACATATAAAGATTCTGATATGTTAGGAAAAAAAATACTGAAATGTATGCATAAAAAATGTAATTGTTTGACACAGTTCAGTGTGTAAAAAACACATGACACTAAAGATTATTTCAAGATCCTTGCTTTTGCATATGTTTGATCAAAAACCCTAAATTCAGATTCTAAATCACCACTATATAACACATTGATTGAAAATACATAGAAAAACCCAGTAGCCCACATTCTAAAATACGAAAAAAAAAACACATGAAAAAAACAGTAGTTGATAAGAACACAGATACTGTACATTGTATGTACAAAAACAGCATTGAAATTAAGGAGCTAATTACCAGTGTGAGTGAGAGGGACAGGCTGGGAGATTAAGGCGGGTGGTGAAGTGTCAGAAGTCGCAAGTTCATGTCAGTTTTATAGTAGTAAAGTAAAAATATTTAGTTTATTTTTGTTTTATATTATTTATTCTAATTTCAAAAGAATTAAGTACAAAACAGCAATCATTTCCTTACCCAACTGCTATTATATTTTTTTAACCTGATTTTCTTACAGTACTGTTACCTTTTAATTTTGACATCAATCATTGTTGGGGAAGAAAATCTAAACAATTCTTCCTTGTTTGGTAACAAAATCTGAGTATCATGGCTCTTTAAGTGGAAATTAATCAAGTTTTGGTAAGAAAATCTAAGTGTGATGGCTTATTTCACTGTTATTCCACCATGGATGATAACAATTGGGGGCATAAATAAACACAAAATATTTATGGTTATAGAAAAAAATGTTAATAATTTCTTTAAGGAAAATATATACGATCAGCTTTATATTCTTTATAAATATTTTTTTTAAATTACGTACATCGAACTTTAATAAATTATTAAATTGAACCTTTGTTATTTTTATAGGAGCCCTTGGTTATTTTTAATTTAATTTGAAGTTAAAAAAATTATTATTTTTTAAAATTTGCCATATAATCACAATCCCAACACACCGCCTAAATATATCACGATGATATGAAATTCTGTCATTAAAATAGTTCAAATTTGTATTTAATTTTAATTGATATATAAGTTGGTTTAAGGGTATTCCTTGATCATCAAATAAAATACAATAAGAGTAACTTTGAAAAAACAATTTATGAAAACTTATTTTGTTATAATTCAGCTTCATAATTAATTTTTTTTATTAAGATTCTAACATATAAAATTAAATAATAATTCAATAAATAACCAATGCACTCTAATATAAAATTATTATGAAAATAACACTAAATAGTTATAAACTCTATATAAACAGAATCATTATATGTCTGTGTGTGTTGCAATGTACAAACTTAAAAGATAAAAATAGAAAATAAAAATCTTTATCCAATTTTATAATAATTAAAAACCCTAAATAGTTTTTAGTTTTTTATGTAAGAGGTTAATTATGTTAAATGGATGATGAATATTATCTTAAAATATTCTATTTAAAGTAAGCTATATTTTGCTTGTTTCTAATAACAAAAATATTTATTTTACTCTTGATAAAGTTGACCTAAACTAAGATATGTATTATCATAAAAAAAAATAATCATTAAATTTAGGATAATAATTTGGGACCTGAACTTGATAACACCTAATGACAAGAGTCAATTTTTATTTTTAAAAATAAATGATGCTGGACTTAAGAGGATGGGATTTGAATTCATTTCTTAGGTTATGTCTAGAATGAGCTCGAAGACAATAACTCATATCCACTAAGCTTTTATAAGATAATATTGACCTAGTCCAAATTTATTTGTTACGATGAGATAATGTCCTAACACATGAAAATTATAAAATAAATTTTCACATATTGATGACATAATAAAAAAAAATTACAAATAAAAATAAAATTCACAAAGTATTTTTTTAAGAAAATAAATTTTGTTATTATACAAGTGATATGATAGTGATAAGATAAAAAAGTAAATTGAAAGTGATAATATATATATATATATATATATATATATATATATAGAGCAGGAGGTGTTT